>NC_141878.1:271675506-271975506 GCF_056163025.1 Triticum urartu | reverse complement strand
GAGTTTGAGTTATGTTGTGATGCCATGTTGTATAACACATACTTGCATGTTATGCTTACGTGTGACGTGTATTGCTATGTGTGGGATCCGACAACCTAGTTGTCTATCCCTGGTAGCCTCTCTTATGGGGAAATGTAGTCTGGTGCTTCCACTGAGCCATGGTAGTCCGCTACAGCCCGGTTCACCGGAGTCCTGCTAGCCCAGCACTACTGCTTCGGAACACTTAGACTGGCCGCATGTGATTCACATTGTTCCTGTGTCTGTCCCTTCGAGAAAATGTCACGTGGTGACTTCCGGAGTCCTGCTAGCCTGCTACAGCCCAGATTCCCGGAGTCCTGTTAGCCCAGTTGCTACAGCCCGGATTTACACGCTGATGACTGACATGCTCGATGCTGTTTCATGTATGCATGTCCCCGTAAGTTAGTGCCACTTTGGGTTCACGACTAGTCATGTCGGCCTGGGTTCTCTGTCATATGGATGCTAGCGACACTATCATATACGTGAGTCAAAAGGCGTAAACGGTCCCGGGCCAGGTAAGGCGACACCCGTGGGAATACCGTGCGTGAGGCCGCAAAGTGATATGACGTGTTACATGCTAGATCGGTGTGACTTACAATCGGGGTCCTGACAGCAAAATACCTTGCTGCAATTTATTCTTATTTATTTTATTTGGCGTTCGATCTATCAATCTACTACAATTTATTCACGTCCGTTTGCCAATTTCTGGCGCCGTTACCCGAAAGGAATTGACAACCCCTTTAATACGTCGGGTTGCGAGTATTTGTTATTTGTGTGCAGGTGCCGTTTACGTGTTGTTGCTTGGTTCTCCTACTGGTTTGATAACCTTGGTTTCATCACTGAGAGAAATACCTACTGTCGCTGTGCTGCATCATCCCTTCCTCTTTGGGGAAATACCGTCGTAGCTTCAAGCCGCATCATTACTACATTATAAAACAGTGAACATTTTTATAACACAAATGAATTTTGAAAAATTATTTTATGCAATACAATCACATAAAGAGAATTATAACAAAAACTGTAAAATAATTTTGAGTTCCTAAAATGGTAAAACTGTGTCTACCATAGCTTGCCACATAACTAGTTAAGGGTCGCTAAACTTTTAACGGTTTAAAAGTTATAAAAAATATGAAATAAATATGGGAGCATCTCTCTAATATAATAAGATGATCCAACGGAGGGATTGTCAAAATATGCATATATGTGTCCTCGGCAAAAATAATAAGCATTTCAGCTCACTGCGACATAAATATATACTGAACTATTTGTTTTTTTGTCCAGGACACATACAGTTGTATTTTTTAATCCCTCCGTTGGATCATGTTATATTATAGGTGTGTTGGTTCAGTATTTTTTTTCAGAATTTTTGAGAAATTTTGCACCGTTGAAACCCTTAACTAGTTCTGTGGCAAGCACTTGTAGAAAATCCTACTCCTTCCTAAAATTACCAAAATAAAGCATGTGAGATCCAAACAACATTCTTAGCACTTCCTAACTACACTTAAGAGGGGAGAAGTCATATTATCTCCACTCCAAAATTTTGCCTTGAGTTGAAAACACTTTGAACTTTAAGAAAAAGACAAACAGTGCATAGAAATCATGATGAAAAGTAATGACCTTATTAACATACCAAATATGAAAATTTGGGATGTTACAAATCTACCACCCTTCAAATGAATCTCGTCCTCGAGATTTGAAGAGGCTAGAAAGAAAAGACTAGAGTTGGGATCTCCTTGAATATCCATTCTTCATCAATTTTCATATTTGGTATATGTTAATAAGGTCATTACTTTTCATCATGATTTCTATGCATTGTTTGTCTTTTTCTTAACGTTCAAAGTGTTTTCAACACAAGGCCGAATTTTGGAGTGGAGATAATATGACTTCTCCCCTCTTAAGTGTAGTTAGGAAGTGCTAAGAATGTTGTTTGGATCTCACATGATTTGTTTTGGTAATTTTAGGAACTCAAAAATATTTTATAGTTTTTGTTATAATGCTCTTTATGTGATTGTATTGCATAAAATATTTTTTCAAAATTCATTTGTGTTGTAAAAATGTTCACTGTTTTATAATGTAGTAATAATGTTTTATTTTCTGTTCTGGTATTTTTCTAGGATTAAATTTCCTATTTATTTATCTTTATTTACTTCCTGTAGCGAGGTTTAAAAACAAAATGGTCACCTTGTGCAGTCGGGCTGCACAGCGGCCCAGGTATCTCTCGCCTGCACGAGCAGCGCACACAGCAGCTTGGCAGGCCGGCCCATTTTGACGAGGACCGCAGCCCTTTCCCATTTCATTTTTTCCCTCTACCCGCCTCCACTGACACCCCGACCCCACCCGTCATCTTCTTCCTCGAGACGTGCTGGTCACGGACTGCAGCACACCGAACAGAGTCAGGATCGAATCGATCGACTCTACACCTCTCGTCCACGCCCAACTTCTCATAAATATCCACACCTCCAACTCTTCCGATTTTTCGAAAAATTTAGACCTCCCGTGCCCTTTAGCGCCGCCAGGATCTCGCCGGAGCCCGCCGCGGCAGAAGCTATTCCGCCGGCCGAAATCATCGACACCACGGGTTCCCAGCACCTCTCTTACCCTCTGCCCTCTTCCCCTGGTCTCCTCTATGCCCCTCACCCTCAAACGCACTGAAAGTGCGTTATATCGACTAGAGGGGGGGTGAATAGGCGATTTTTATGAAATTCTTCACTAAGGAATTTGCTGGTGAGGAAATTCCTTAGCGAAGAACTACTAGTAGCGGAATAAGTACTCAAAAGTAAACACAACAGAATACAAGCATAGTCATCATGATGAAATGAAGACAGGCACAGAGTACAGGAAGCATAATCACATGATAACTCAGGATGAAGGCAAACAGACTGAAGAAATTTAACTGAGGAAATTGAGAAAGTCTTCAGTCAAAGTCTTCAAACACATATATGAACAAACATACAACACAGTTATGAGGAAATGAAAGAGTTGAGGAAATAAAACCAGTAAGCTCGGTGAAGACAATGATTTGGTAGACCAGTTCCAACTGCTGTCTCAGTTGTACGTCTGGTTGGAGCGGCTGAGTATTTAAACTCGAGGACACACAGTCCCGGACACCCAGTCAAGGACACTCAGTCCAAGACACCCAATCCTCACCGTATTCTCCTTGAACTAAGGTCACACAGACCTCGTACAATCACTCGTGGTAAGTCTTCAGACGACTTCCAAACCTTCACAAACTTGGTCACTTGGCGATCCACTATTCCTCTTGGATTCTCTAGACCATGACGCCTAACCGTCTGGAAGAAGCACAATCTTCAAAGGTAACAAGCGTCGGATCCACTCAGGATCAATCTCTTCAGTGATGCTCAATCACTTGGGGTTTGTAGGTGTTTGGGTTTTGGGTTTTTGGTTTTTCCTCACTTGATGATTTTCGCTCAAAGTCCTCGGAGGATGGGTTGCTCTCAAATGACAAGTGTCAGTTTCTCTCGGAGCAGCCAACCAGCTAGTGGTTGTAGGGGGCGGCTATTTATAGCCTAGGGAGCAGCCCGACATGATAAGACATAAATGCCCTTCAATGATATGACCGTTAGGTGGATAGATATTTTGGGACAGCTGGCGCATAGCACAACAACGGTTGGAATTTTGAGTAGCAAAATCCTCAGGGCTATCATGTTCCTCACTGTGTAGGCAATCCGCACTGGCGAAGTCCTAACTCCTCAGTCAGGACAAATTCCTCAGAGACCAGAAGAACTTCGTCTCTGTCACTGAAGAAATTGACTGAACTGTATGAGATTTCCAATGGCTTCACTCGAAGGGATTGGTAGGTGTAGGATTTGAGTTGAGCATCACATGGAAATTTTTCCTTAGTATTTCCTCGACCCCCTTTAACAGTACGGTGTTTCCTATGACTCAAGAAAGAGAAAAACAAAACTATGAAAACAAAAGCCTTCAAGCTTCATATTTCTCGCATGAATATCAAGTCTTCACGGACACACCAATTTCTTCACTTTCAAAGTCTTCATGAAAGTCTTCAGAAATACCAAAATATTCAGTCGAAGATATTCATTTTTAGGGGTCGACTTTTCCTGTAAATATCAAACTCCTCATAGACTTATAGACCTGTGTACACTCACACACGCATTAGTCCCTTAACCTATAAGTCTTCAATACACCAAAATCACTAAGGGGCACTAGATGCACTTACAATCTCCCCCTTTTTGGTGATTGATGACAATATAGGTTAAGTTTTCAACGGGGATAAACATATGAAGTGTAAATACTGATATTGAGGAATTTGATTGCAAGATATAGAAGAACTCCCCCTGAAGATGTGCATAGTGAGGAATTTGCTTTTGAAGCAATGCACACTTGAAGAGTTGAATCATGGAGATCTCCCCCTATATCTCGTAATTCATACACGCATTTAACATATAATATGAAGAATTTGAAATGCATGATGAAATATGGTGCCTGATGAAATTCAGCATGCGTGCAATAATATTAACAAGGAATAAGCATGCAGAATAGTGCATCAAGAGTATCAGATCACAGTGCATCAAAAGTATCAGAGCACCATCGGGTTTAAGATTACAACTCGATCCAATAAAGTTTCAGAAGAACGAGAGTTGTAACTTAGCAAAAAAACGCCCATATAGTAGACCCGCTTGAAGACTAACTCATATTTCTCCCCCTTTGTCATCGAATGACCAAAAGGATCGAAAATGAGGACTAACGCCCCTGAAGATAATCATGTTGATGAAGGAGCGCCAGCGTTGTTGGGGTCGTTTGTTGATGTAGGGCCTGCCACAGTGTCGTCCAAATCTTCATGTTCATCAGTGTCGCGCGATGAAGAATATGAGCTGGCCACCAGAGAAGGAACCTTGACCTTCTTGAATTTCTTCGGTGGAGGTGCAGACCAGTCAAAATCTTCATTAAGACCCATGTTCTTCAGATCTTCTTCACTATACAGATGTGACAGGATTGCCCAGGTGCGATCGAAGACTTGATGGAGGTAGTAGTGGTTTTTCTTCACTGCATTGTGTGTGGCCGTCATGTTGTGAAGAAGTGAACCAAACTGACGCTTAACCCATTTGTGATTTCGATACACCTTCTGGTGAAGACTAAGTAGAAGTTCACGGTCAGTCATCATGCGCGGAGCAGTGGCTTGAGGAGTGGACTTGGGTGCATTGGAAGAGTTATGTGTGGCAGAGTCATCATTGGTGGAATAAGATGTAGCTTTGCGAAACTGACCATCAAATGGACGAATGCCTTCATCAATTACAGCTGGTGCCTTGCCCTTTCCATCAGCTGAGGAATATGTCTGCTTGAGGACTTCAATTGGGGGCAAGTAGCTAAGATGATTCTGGAAATCAGCTTTGTAGTTGAGTGAATACCTTGTCCTGAGGAATACCAGATTCTTCATGATGCCAACAATTTCCTCATCAGATGAGTCATGGCCTTTGATAGGACTGATTGTCCTCGTAAGAATACAATAGACAGTTCTGGGCACGTACAACAATTCCTTCACGAGGAATTTGGTTCTTGGTGCTTGACCTGGCTTCAAAGGTTTCATCAGCACCTGCATGTAATGATGTGTGAGCTCAGGTTCACTGTAGATGCAGCGAGCTTCTTCAAGGGGAGGACTGAGTGGTAGAGCACGAAGCAATTCAGAGGCTGGTGCAGTGTAGTGAGTGTTTTTAGACATCCAGTCCAGCACCCATGAATTCACATCTTCATCATCTCCGGTGATGTGCAGTGTTGCATAGAATTGAAGAATCAGTTCCTCATTCCAATCGCAGATGTCAGAGCAAAAGTTGAGCAGCCTAGCATTGTGAAGAACACTGAGGACTGGTGCGAAGCACGACAGAGATTCCATATTCACGTGAGGAATATGCTCATGGTAGAAAATCTTCTCCTTGTTGAACAGCACTGAGGAATAGAAATTTGCTTGACTGGCAGTCCAGAAACGCCTCTTCCTAATGCGAGCAGAGTCATATGGGTTGTAATCTTCAAAGAATACGTGCTCGCCGAAGAAATCATCAGCCTTGAACTTTTTCTTGCGTGAGAATGGATCCTTTGGCTTCGGCAGAGGAGTGTCAGTGAGTTGCATCACGACTTCAGGAATCTCAATCGTAGTTTCTTCAGGCTGAGGAATTTCTGGTTCCTCCTCAGTGGCAGTCTGCGTAGTTGGTTGTGCAGCAGCAGCAGTTTCATCAGCGCTAGTGGCTGGAATTTCCTCATGGACAGATGCAGTGGGATGAGTTTCTTCAGAGCCCATGTGAACAGTTTGTGTGGGGGACTGAGGAATTTGATGTAGAGGAGTGAACATTGGAGAGTTTGGATGCTAACTTTCCCAGAATTCGTCACTGTTGACGGGTGCGGAGTAGCTAATGTCCACATCATCATCTTCCATTTCTTCAACGCCAACCTCTTCAGCTGTGAACTGAGGCATAGGCGAGGAGATGATAGGTGTTGAAGGGATCGCATCCACTTCAATTTCTTCATCCAATGGTTCAGACGAGGCAGCAGAATGAGTTTCTTCATCAGATCCGCTGGGGATCACATATTCTTCATCAAAAGGAACAAGGTCCTTTGATGGCCTGGTTGAGATGGGAACAGCATCAATCGGATGTGCAAATGAACTTGTCATAGGCTTCATTTTCTTCGGAGCTGAAGAATCTGAAGCAGCCGATGCTTTCCTTTTCTTCACTGCAGCACGCTCTGCAGCCTTGGTCTTCTTCACATCTGATGCAGATGGAAGGATTGGAGTTGAAGTTGGTGCAGGAGCAGCTGAGGAATCCAGTTTATTTTCTTCAAGTACAACTGATGCAGTTGCCCTGAGTTCTTCAGTTTCTTCAGGCACACCACTAGTGGGTGCCCTGGCAATTTCTTTAGCGGCTGGAATGCAGTCATCAGCCCTGGAACTCACATTATCTTCAATAGCCTGATTGTCATCAGCGGTGCTGGCATTTTCTTCAGTAGGCTGAGCAGATGCTTCAGCCTGAGGAATTTCCTGTTGCGTTGGGGCTGGACAATGGAAGTGAAGTTATCTGCAAGTTTCACAAAATGAACCTTGGCTCCAAGCCAATCAACGCAATATGCTTCAAAGTCATCAGTGAGTTTCTTAATCTCAGTCTGAGTAGTGACAAGTTCTTCAGTTGTCATAGAGACAACGTTTTTCTTCAGATAGCGCTCTTTCTTGTACTGCGCTTTCTTGATCTGCATGGCCTTCTCAAATTTCCACTTTTCTTCTTGAATGAAGTGGGTCAGCATGTGACTTTGGCCAGGAGTCAGCTTGAAGTCAGGCAAGGGAGTGTTGGGGTCCTTGTGCCAATCATCGATGTAGTCGAGGATCAGCTTGGGATCCAAAAGCAGTGGCACCTCTGATCCTTTGGCTCTAGCGGCCCTGACTTGCCTGTCTCTGATGATTTCTTCAAGTTCATCATCATCAGCTTCGTCTTCATCAGACGGCACTTGGAAAGCGACTTGCTTCTTTTGAGGACTTGGGCGTGGTCCTCATCCAGCAGTGGCCTTTGTCTTCAGTAGTGAGGGGCCAGCTGAGGAACTTAGTGCAGCTGAGGAACTAGCTGAGACACCTAAGGCAATGGAGATGCCGGCAGTCCTTTGGCACGAAGCGAGATGCACAGGTGCTGAGGATTTGGTCGGAACAACTGAAGGCTTCGGCGGAGGAGCTGAGGACTTTGGAGGAATAGGAGCAGCATGAGGAATTGTCCATGAGGGCTTTGATGATTTTGGTCGTGAGGGCATTGCTGAGGAACTTGGCCTTGAGGGCATTGTTGGTGAAGCACTTGGCTTGCGCGCAGGCTTCTTTGACATAGCCTTCTTTGGCTTGACAGCAAAGGCCTTAGCAGAGGCAGCAGCAGCAGCAGAGTCTTCATTAAATTTCCTCACTGCTTCTTTGGCTTGCTTAGCCAACTTGGCTTGGCGCTTTGCCCATTCATTAGGATAGTCCTCACCTCGCTTGAGGCTGGTGGGATCATGAATTTGGCCAGGTGCCAATGGAGCTCTTGGGCATGGAGGATTGAGTGCGAATTTCTTCATATACTTAGGAGTGACATATCTGTACTCCCTCCATTCTCTTGCCCATCTCTTCTCTATTTTCTGAATGCGCACTTTGCGCTCATTCTTGGTTTCCTCAGTAGGTGTGTAGTACCCATCATATATGTCATCAGGGATCTCAAACGCTGTATTTACCTCAGGCCTCTTTCCTCCCTTCTGTGGCGTTTTACCATCAGCCATTTTCTTCAGTTGAGGAATTTGAACAATCGAATTCTCTGAAGAAGTATGCAACTTTTCTTCAAGGAACACTGCAAATGAGTTAAGTTGATGAGAACCTAGTGATTCAGCAGCTGACATGTGTACCTGTGAACAGAGTATAGTTGCGAGGAATTTGGAGAGGTCATATGCGTTCTCAGAAGGTTTTTCAAAATGAACAGGTTTGAGGAATTTGACCAGATGAGTCTTGAAGATTTTCACTAAGCGTTCTTTGTCTTAGGTTCCAGAGTTGTATAGATCAAAGATCCACACAATTAAGGAATCTTAAAGAAAAATGATGCTTAGAGAAACGAATCAAGAACAAATGACTTTGTGAGGTGTTCAGTGTGTGAGGATATGAAGAAAAACACTTTTGAAGATTTTGTAGATAATCATTCGAATCAACGAGGGCAGTAAAAGTAACTTTTATTTACCCTGGACGAAGAACACGACGAACTGGAGTGAGGAGATGTGAAGTTCGTCTGTGCAGATCTTCCACGCCCTAACTTGGCGGAGGAAGATGGCTACGGCGGCGGCGGCGGAGTGAAGATGTCCGCGGTCAGCGCGAGTACGTCAGCGACGAGGTCGAGGCAGTGAAGCTCTTCCTCACCGGCGGCGATGAAGTAGCGGCGGCACTAGGGTTTGAGAAGCTCGAGCTGGAGAGAGAGGTCGAGCGGAGTAAAATAAGTGAGGAAGGGAAGGAGGGGTATTTATAGCCATGGTCAAAAACTGCTCGCCCGAAGAAATTGGACGAACGTGCCCCTGACCCTTCTCATTCGCATGACATGTGTCACCCACGTAGTGAGAGGTGGAGATCATGTTAGATCGTGGGTGAGTGGATAAGTGTATCGAGGGATGCGGAACGGTTTGAGCGGCAAAACCGAAAATTTCGATAAGGTAGGTTTTAAAGTTCCGTTCGCAATTTCTTCAGCTGACAAGGACACAATGAAGATTTTGAACGAGTTTCAAATAGAACGCACATGAAGAATTTGTGAACATATTGGGTTGAGTATAGCATAGAGGGGAAGGGTCCGATCACATTCACTTAGCAGAAAACCAACTTGAAGAAATAGCAATAAGTGAATGCTGTAGAGGACATAAACTCATATATATATATATATCCAATGAAGAAAAATTACGGAACCAGTGAAGACTATGCAAAGTTGAAGAATATGAATAATTTGAGGAATTTCAACTTTTGGTGGTGGCGTGACCCACCGTATAAGAATGATGATTTCAGACACCGCATACAATTATCGTAGGGTTCTGAGAATCAAATTCTTCGTTAATTTCTTCACACTAAGAGTGTTATTCTTCATTGATTGAAGAAAAACGTTTCTTCATGTGTTGCACATCTAAGTCATCAATTTTGCACAAGTGTTAGGATGAGTGTCCTTTTCAAAGAACATTCGAAGATTCTAGGATATTTAGCTCACACCGCAACTTGCTAAATCTCTTCTCATCCAAGGGCTTTGTGAAGATATCAGCTAGCTGTTCTTCAGTCTTCACATGCTCAATAGAAATGTCGCCCTTCAACACATGATCATGAAGAAAATGATGACGAATCTGAATGTGCTTTGTCTTCGAGTGCTGAACTGGTTGTGTGCAATCTTGATGGCACTCTCATTGTCACAGAAGAGAGGTACATTCTTCATGTTGACGCCGTAGTCCTTGAGAGTTTGCTTCATCCGTAGCAATTGGGCACAGCAAGAACCAGCGGCAATGTACTCAGCTTCAGCAGTAGATAGTGATACGCAGTTCTGTTTCTTCGAGGACCAACAGACCAAAGATCATCCGAGGAAATGACATGTACCAGATGTTGACTTGCGATCCACACGATCACCAGCATAGTCAGAGTCAGAATATCCAACAAGATCAAAAGCCGAGCCCTTGGGGTACCATAATCCAAGTGTTGGTGTGAGCTAGATATCGAAGAATATGCTTCACAGCCTTATGGTGTGATTCCTTCAGTGTAGCTTGAAATCGGGCACACATGCAAACACTAAGCATTATATTTGGCCTAGATGCACACAAGTATAATAAGGAACCTATCATGGAGCGGTATACCTTATGACCGAAGTCAATACCATTTTCATCAGTGCACAGATGGCCATTTGTGGGCATTGGAATTTTGACGCCTTTGCAATCTTGCATGCCGAATTTCCTCAGTACATCCTTGAGGTATTTCTCCTGAGATATGAATATGCCATTGTGTTGTTGATGAATTTTAAGACCTAAGAAGAATTTCAACTCTCCCATCCTAGACATTTGATATTCTTCACTCATCATATAAGCAAATTCATCACTATAACGTTGGTCAGTACAGCCAAAGATAATATCATCAACATATACTTGGCACACAAACAATTCACCATCATAAGATTTAGTGAAAAGAGTAGGGTCGAGTGAACCGGGTTTGAAGCCTTTCTTCATGAAGAGTTCCTTCAAAGTATCATACCAAGCCCGTGGGGCCTGCTTGAGGCCATAGAGGGCCTTGTTGAGTCTGAAGACTTTGTCAGGATTCTTTGGATCTTCAAAACCTGGGGGTTGAGCAACATACACTTCTTCCTCAAGCTTACCATTGAGGAATGCACTTTTCACATCCATTTGATATAGAGTGATATCATGATGGTTAGCATAAGCAAGTAATATGCGAATAGCCTCAAGTCTAGCAACAAGTGAAAAAGTTTCATCGAAATCAATTCCTTCAACCTGTGTGTAGCCTTGAGCTACAAGCCGTGCCTTATTCCTCACCACAAGGCCATTTTCATCTTGCTTATTGCGGTGGATCCACTTTGTGCCGATGATATTGTGCTTGCGAGGATCTGGACGTTTGACCAGTTCCCAGACATTGTTGAGCTCGAACTGATGTAATTCTTCTTGCATGGCCTGAATCCACTCAGGCTCCAGAAATGCTTCATCTACCTTAGTGGGCTCTGTAATAGAGACAAAAGCATACTGCCCACAAAAGTTAGACAAATGTGAAGCTTTTGAGCGTGTGAGAGGACCTGGCGCTTTGATGTCATTGATGATCTTTTCAACTTGCACTTCTTTTGCAATGCGAGGACGAGCTGGTTGTCGTTGAGGAATTTGATCAGTGTTTTCTTCAGCACCATTTTCTTCAGCATTTTCTTCAGGTGCATTAGCTCGACGTTCTTCATGTTCTGGAATGAATTCTTTAGCAGATTCTTCAGTAGGAATGACATCCTCAGTAGCCTTGAACTTGATAGTTTCCTCAGGTGCTGGTTCATCACAGTAGGTAGGTGCTCTCTTTGCGAGCCATTAGTTTCATCGAACCGCACATCTACAGTTTCAACAACTTTGTGAAGAACGTTGTTGAAGACTCTGTAGGTGTGCGAGTCCTTTTCGTAACCAAGCATGAAACCTTCATGTGCTGTCGGTGCAAATTTTGAGTTGTGATGAGGATCTCTAATCCAACATTTAGCGCCGAAGACTTTGAAATAACTTACATTGGGTTTCTTATCAGTGAGGAGCTCATAGGCAGTCTTTTTGAAGAATTTGTGAAGATATACTCTATTGATGATGTGGCACGCAGTATCAATTGCCTCAGTCCAGAAACGACGAGGCGTTTTGTATTCATCAAGCATAGTGCGAGCCATCTCAGCAAGAGTCCTGTTCTTGCGCTCCACGATGCCATTCTGCTGAGGAGTGTAAGGAGCATATAACTCATGAGTGATACCAAGTTCATCAAGATAGTCATCGAGACTAGAATTCTTGAACTCAGTGCCATTGTCACTTCTGATGTGCTTGATCTTCACACCAAAGTTGGTTGAAGCCCTCGAGGAAAATCGTTTGAAGACTTCCTGCACTTCATGTTTGTAGGTAACAAGGTGTACCCATGTGTAACGAGAATAATCATCAACAATAACGAAGCCATATTGAGATGCTTCATTTGAGATAGCAGAATAATGATTAGGACCAAAGAGATCCATATGAAGCAATTCAAATGGGCGAGTGGTGGTCATGATAGTCTTCGCTGGATGCTTGGCCTTGGTCATCTTCCCAGCTTCACAGGCTCCGCATAGGTGATCCTTGAGGAATTTGACATTCTCGATGCCAATGACATGCTTCTTCTTCGCAAGCGTGTGCAAATTCCTCATGCCTGCATGACCAAGTCGACGATGCCAGAGCCAGCCTTCTGAAGCTTTTGCAAGTAAGCACACGGCTGGTTGTGGTCCTGTAGAGAAATCAACAATATACAGGTCTCCTCTCCTAAAGCCTTCGAAGACTTTGGAATTGTCAGCTTCCATAACCACAACACAATGGTACTTGCCGAAGACAACAACCATATCAAGATCACAAAGCATTGAGACAGACATAAGGTTGTATCCTAAGGACTCAACAAGCATGACTTTGTCCATGTGTCGATCCTTTGTAATCGCAACCTTACCTAGACCTTATACCTGACTTTTGCCTTTGTCAGCAAAGATGATATGCTTCAGATGCGACGGAGATAATGGAGCATCCATCAATAGATTCTTGTCACCAGTCATATGGTTTGTACATCCACTATCAAGGACCCACTCAGTGGCTTTTGGTTGATCATCCTGTAGATGAATTAGTGCAGCTTACAAACTCATATACTTCATCAGTGAAGAATATGACATCAATTCATCAGATCAATTTCATCAAGTAAAAGAACTGATAAAGCAATATGAGGACGTGAGAAATGAAAGTTCATTTCTTCATGATTAGCCTGTGTCCTATCAGGCATGCTCAGGTCTCCAGCAAATTCTTCAGACGATTACGTGTGTCTGGAGACCTGACCCTGCAGAAGAGATTAGTTCTTTTTCTTCACCACCCACATCTGAAGGGGCGGCAAAGAGTTCATCATTCTACGAGCTCCATACAAGAAGGATGGCATAGAAGCCAATCCATTTCGTTTCACATAAGATGGGTTAGAGTAAGCATATGAGTAAGCAGAGAAATTCTTCGAGGACTTATGGACATAATGATTTGAAGAATAATGCACATATCCATAATCCTTAGATCTTCCCTGTGAAACAGACGGGTTAGCATGATGATGTTCATATGAGGACTTTGATCCATATGAGGAATTTGGTCTGTATGAGGAATTTGATCTGGGGTTCCTATTCTTCACAGGTGGCGTCATGATGACATTCACCTGAAGATTTTCAAGGCATCTTTTGGGAACCCAGATTTTCTGCATAGGGGAGCCGTTCCTGCAGTTAGTGCCAACATATCTAGCAAATACTTCACCATTCTGATTTTTGAATATCTTATAGTTGGAGCCAATTGACTCATCATTAGAATGAGGAGATTCACATGCAAATCCAGATAAGTTAGATGGATCAACTGGAGGTCCCTTTGCAGCAACCCATGTAGTTTTGGGGTACTGCTCAGGCTTCCAATATGTACCATCAGCATTGAGTTTCCTCTCAAAGGCGATACCCTCTTTCCTAGGGTTCCTGTTGAGGATCTGCTTTTTAAGCACATCACGAAGAGCCTGATGCCCTTTGAGGCTTTTGTACATGCCTGTCGTGTACAATTCCTTCAGCCTTGCATTGTTAGTGATACTAGCAATGTCCTCAGATGAGGAATTAGTGATGGAAGAGGCAAGTGAAGAATTTGAAACATTAGCAGCATTTGAACATTCAGGTGAAGAATTAGCAGATTCACGTTCAATGCACTTCAAGCATGGAGGAACAAATTCTTCCTGAGATGCGCTGATTTGTTGAGCAAGTAATGAATCACGCTCCTTCTGAAGATCTTCATAACTCACTCTTAGCTTCTCAAGGTCTTGCTTTCTTTGAAGAAATTCATAAGAAAGCTTCTCATGATCTGATAAGAGAGTGTTATGATGACTTTGAAGTTTGTCAAGCTTGGACTGAAGTCTCTGAAGATTTTCAGTCAAAGTTTCAGTGCGATCCATTTCTTCACCCAACATATCATCACTTTTATTTAGGATGTTTTGAACCTTTTCTAAAGCCCTTTGTTGTTTTATAGCAATCTTAGCAAGTTTAGAATAGCTGGGCTTAAGGTTTTCATCAGATTCATTCTCACTTGATTCAGAGGAGGTATATTTGAGTACCTTGGCACCCTTTGCCATGAAGCAATAGGTGGGAGCGTAGTCATCATCGCCTTCATCAGCCTTGTTGGTGAGGTCATTTTCTTCAGTGTTGAAGATAGACTTGCTGACGAATGCAGTAGCGAGAGCTAGGCTCGCCACTCCGGATTCAGACTCCTCAGATGACTCCTCTTCCTCATTTTCTTCAGATTCAACTTCAGAGTCCATTTCCTTGCCAATGAATGCCCTGGCCTTCTTGGAGCTGCTCTTCTTGTGATATGAAGGCTTTGAGGATTTTGATGATGAGGATTTTGTGGATTTCTTCTTTTTCTTTGCATCATCAGAACTGTAATCCTTATATTTCTTCTTCTTTGGTTCCTTTTCCCACTGAGGACAATCTTGAATGAAATGTCCAGGTTTTTTGCACTTGTGATAGAGCCTCTTCTTGTAGTCACTGGATGAGGAATCATTGCTCCTTGAGGATCTTCCAAGGCGACCACGTCTTGAGAACTTATGGAACTGCTTCACGAGCTGAGCCAGTTCATGGCTCAGTTCTTCAGGATCACCAAGGCTGCTACCAGAGTCTTCATCTTCGGACTCAGATACTGCCTTGGCCTTCAGTGCACGTGTTCTGCCATAGCTTGAACCATAGAGATCTCTCTTTTCAGCAAGTTGGAACTCATGAGTATTTAGCTTCTCGAGAATATCAGCGGGATCAAGTGACTTGTAATCAGCACGTTCTTGTATCATCAATGCCAGAGTGTCAAATGAGGAATCAAGCGATCTTAGCAATTTCTTCACCACCTCATGGTCGGTGATGTCAGTGGCACCAAGTGCTTGAAGCTCATTTGAGATGTCAGTGAGGCGATCGAAGGTTTGTTGAACATTTTCATTGTTGAGTCTTTTGAAGAGGTTGAAGAGATTGTGAAGAACATCAACTCGAGAGTCACGCTGAGTTGAGACTCCTTCATTCACTTTGGACAACCTGTCCCAGATAAGCTTCGCTGTTTCCAAAGCACTCACTCTGCCATACTGTCCTTTGCTCAGATGGCCACATATGATATTCTTCGCTTGAGAGTCAAGTTGCTTGAATCTCTTCACATCAGCAGGATTCAGAGAAGGTGTGACTGAGGGAACACCATTTTCCACAACATACCAGAGATCGTTATCAATTGCTTCAAGATGCATTCGCATCTTATTCTTCCAGTAGGGGTAGTCCATCCCATCGAAGGTAGGACACCCAGCAGAGACCTTGATCATACCTGCGGTCGACATAACTAAAACTCCAGGCGGTTAAACCAAAATCACACAGAACAAGGGAGTACCTTGCTCTGATACCAATTGAAAGTGCGTTATATCGACTAGAGGGGGGGTGAATAGGCGATTTTTATGAAATTCTTCACTGAGGAATTTGCTGGTGAGGAAATTCCTTAGCGAAGAACTA
The DNA here is from genome assembly GCF_056163025.1 of Triticum urartu. Lineage (NCBI taxonomy): Eukaryota > Viridiplantae > Streptophyta > Magnoliopsida > Poales > Poaceae > Triticum > Triticum urartu. The sequence goes on along the minus strand of NC_141878.1, from coordinate 271,959,727 downwards.
CTAGCAGCGGAATAAGTAAGTAAAGACAACAGAATACAAGCATAGTCATCATGATGAAATGAAGACATGCACAGAGTACAGGAAGCGTAATCACATGATAACTCAGGATGAAGGCAAACAGACTGAAGAAATTGAACTGAGGAAATTGAGAAAGTCTTCAGTCAAAGTCTTCAAACACAGATATGAACAAACATACATCACAGTTATGAGGAAATTAAAGAGTTGAGGAAATAAAATCAGTAAGCTCGGTGAAGACAATGATTTGGTAGACCAGTTCCAACTGCTGTCTCAGTTGTACGTCTGGTTGGAGCGGCTGAGTATTTAAACTCGAGGACACACAGTCCTGGACACCCAGTCAAGGACACTCAGTCCAAGACACCCATTCCTCACCGTATTCTCCTTGAACTAAGGTCACACAGACCTCGTCCAATCACTTGTGGTAAGTCTTCAGGCGACTTCCAAACCTTCACAAACTTGGTCACTCGGCGATCCACTATTCCTCTTGGATGCTCTAGACCATGACGCCTAACCATCTGGAAGAAGCACAGTCTTCAAAGGTAACAAGCGTCGGATCCACTCAGGATTAATCTCTTCAGTGATGCTCAATCACTTGGGGTTTGTAGGTGTTTGGGTTTTTGGTTTTTCCTCACTTGATGATTTTTGCTCAAAGTCCTCGGAGGATGGGTTGCTCTCAAATGACAAGTGTCAGTTTCTCTCGGAGCAGCCAACCAACTAGTGGTTGTAGGGGGCGGCTATTTATAGCCTAGGGAGTAGCCCGACATGATAAGACATAAATGCCCTTCAATGATATGACCGTTAGGTGGATAGATATTTTGGGACAGCTGGCGCATAGCACAACAACGGTCGGAATTTTGAGTAGCAAAATCCTCAGGGCTATCATGTTCCTCACTGTGTAGGCAATCCGCACTGGCGAATTCCTAACTCCTCAGTCAGGACAAATTCCTCAGAGACCAGAAGAACTTCGTCTCTGTCACTAAAGAAATTGACTGAACTGTATGAGATTTCCAATGGCTTCACTCGAAGGGATTGGTAGGTGTAGGATTTGAGTTGAGCATCACATGGAAATTTTTCCTTAGTATTTCCTCGACCCCCTTTAATAGTACGGTGTTTCCTATGACTCAAGAAAGAGAAAAACAAAACTATGAAAACGAAAGTCTTCAAGCTTCATATTTCTCGCATGAATATCAAGTCTTCACGGACACACCAATTTCTTCACTTTCAAAGTCTTCATGAAAGTCTTCAGAAATACCAAAATCTTCAGTCGAAGATATTCATTTTTAGGGGTCGACTTTTCCTGTAAATATCGAACTCCTCATAGACTTATAGACCTGTGTACACTCACACACGCATTAGTCTCTTAACCTATAAGTCTTCAATACACCAAAATCACTAAGGGGCACTAGATGCACTTACACGCACGCAGGAAAGTATCCAACCGAGCGGAACGATCTCGTCCGACTTTGCCAGAGTTCACATCGCCACCGCCGACCACTTGGGAAGCCCTGTCGCTGTTCAACACCGTTGAGTATAATGTTTATTAGGAAAGACGAGATATATTAGGATTTGTTCTGGTTTGTCTTATACTTTAAGTAGATCATTGTATATCTATATGTTCCTTCCATTCTTTAATGTAAGGTGTATTATTTTAGGCACGGTTATCAAGGCATAGAATTATGGACATGTTAGGACGAAATTACCCTTAGCAAATTTGTTGGTTAGTGACAAGTAAATCAATTAATCCAGAAAAGTAAGAGACACATGCAATCGTTAGAGAGATATTTTCCTTCTTTTACTATAAGGAAAGATACATACAATCAGGAGAGAGATACTTTCCCTTTTTCTGAAAGGCTAACAAGTTAATTATGAGAAATTAGAAGAAATGCACCTTATGCTTTGGAATTTTCTCAAAAAACAAATACACCTTATCTAAAAGAATGGAGGAAGTATATGCCTACGAGGATCAAACAATACAATGAACTATTCCACCAACCTTTCTCTCCCTTCTTACATGGTATCAGTTTGCGGGTTCTAAACACTAGCCGTTGCTGCTTCCGCACCCGCGCGCCGCCCTCGGGGCGGTCGGCCTCCATGACCGTCACTGGGGGCCGCGCCGCCCGTATCTAGGGTTTGTCCGTCGGCCGTGTTGGCCGGCTGCCCTAGAGAGTTTTTCCCCGAGCCCTTGCTCCGGGGTTTTCTCTCTCCCACCGGTCATCTTCATCGCATTTCTTTTTGTTTTTTCGTTCTAATCTTGATCGGTTTGCGTCGCCCACCGCCGCCGTCGACCCCGTGCGCCTCTACTCCAACCCCGACGCGATCGGCCGACTTCTTCACTGACCCGCCGGCCTCGCGCGTCATCCGCGCGTCTGCCCGTCGGTCGCCCCGACCCAGTGGCCTTGCGTCATGCGGCGGCCCTTCACCGCCGCCGTTCGCGAGCCGGCCCGCCCGTCAATCTCCGCCGGCTGTCACCGTCCTGCTCCGACCGGGTCTCCTGCATCACCCCGACACAGCGGCCTCGCGCCATGCGGCGGCCAATCATAGCCGCCCTGCCGCCCGCTGTCGCCGGCTTCATCTCGGACTCCGCCACCCCGTCTCCACCGATCAGCGTCCCCGACCTTGCGCGCGATCGGATTGATCACCCGCCCGCCGCCACGATCCGCCTCATTTACGCCGTGCGACCAACCTGGCCCGTCGGTTGCGCGCGCCTCCGCAGGCCCCGTGAAGACTGTCCCGAGTTCAGCACACCCCTCTACTGATCGAGCAATGGGCTGCCGCTGCATCGCCCCATCAGGCCGCAATGCTGTCGCCCCGTGGTTCTTCTCCTGCCTGCACCGACCCGCATCACCGCTGCGTCGCCCCTTCGGGCCGTAGTGCCGCGGCCCGCGGTCCACCGCCGCCCAGGGGTCGTCCGCTTCAGGCTGTCCCCGTGGCTGCACCGACCCTCGCGCCGCCACTGCGTCACCCCGTCGGGCCGCAGCGAGCGTGGCACGCGGTCCATGCCGCCGTCCCCGCGGTTGCACCGACCCGCGTTCCGCCGCTGTGTCGCCCCTTCGGACTGTAGCGCTGCGGCCCGCGGTCCCTACGACCGCCCCGAGGTCTTCCGCCGTCGCCCTGACCTGCCCGCCGCCGCTGCATCTCCCCTTTGGCCCGTAGCGCCGCGCCCCGCAGTCCATCTCTTCTTTGGCAGCAGCCGCCGCTACCTTTGTAGCCGCCGCCCGTCCATCCCCTTCGTCTTCGTCCAAGCACCAGCCCGTCGCTAGCGTCGCTGTCATCTACCCCGACCACTTCGTCTACTCCGACCACCGTTGGTGACATCGGCCCGCACCGATGGACGCTGCAATCGTCATCGAGTTCTTCTCTGCTGGCCCCTCCGACTTCTTCGACATGGCGTACAGCTCGTGCAGGTCCCTCGTCTATGCATGCCCGGTGCTGGCAACATCGATGCGTGCCTTCATCCACGACGTGTCCCCGGGCCTGGCAAGCTTGGTCGACGCTTCGTCAACTTCATCTTCGTCCGTCTATGCATGCCCGGTGCTGGCAACACCGGTGCATGCCTTCGTCCATGATGTGTCCCCGGGCTTGGCAAACCCGCCGTGACGCGTCGTCAACAACATTTTCTTCCCGGCGCACCCCTACTTCGACACCACTGCGCCCATGCTAACTTGGTGCCCTCTTGCACCCGCGGCTCCACGGTGACTTCCTTGACACCGGCCACCCCGACTCGACATCAACCACATCATTCTTTGCACGGCTACCTTGACCACGGCTCCACCACCCACGCTCTTGGCTACATCGACAAACGACACAAAGGGCTACCGCCTGCTTGAGAAACCTCGTTGGTTTCCACTCCAGCCATGACTCCGCGATGTGTCGACCGTTACGACTGTGGGAGGGTGTCCGTCGGCTTGCCTTCGGATTCTTCTCCAGTCTCACCGTTCGCATCGCTACCATTGTGACTGTGGGGGGATTGAGTATAATGTTTATTAGGAAAGACGAGATAGACTAGGATTTGTTCTGGCTTGTCTTGTACTTCAAGTAGATCATTATATTCCTATATATATGCCTACGAGGCTCAAGCAATACAACGAACTATTCCACCAACCTCTCTCTCCCTTCTAACAAACACCACCACTACCTCCGCCCTCGACGCCGGGAAGGAGCCATCCGAGACCTCCGTGCCACTCCGCGTCCGACGCGCACCTCCCCGAGGCCATCGGACCTCCGTAGCTGCCGCCATCGTCACCACTGAGCCGCCCTGCGCCGTTCTTCCCCAACTCCGGTGGCTCACAGACTCTGTTTTCTGGTGAGCGTCCCCATCCGTTCGATCTCTCTTTGACGGCTGAGATCGCCCAAGTTTTATTTATTTATTTGTCGAAGCGTTTTGCGTTAAGTTGCAGACATCCGTCGCATAAGCTTAGCAGCGAACGCTTCACAGCCACTCACAAAGTGACATGTGGCACGTCCACAGCAGCCACGGCAGTTCTTCCCAGAACGCTATTATGGCATAATTTTTCTTTGCAGATTCCAAATCATATTTTTGTTTAGGTATATCTTGAGATCCGTAGCTCCAAATTCATCAATTATTTTTCTTGTGTACTCTAGAGATCAGGAGAATAACGTAGAATCAAAACTTCACATTTTTGAACTGTTTAAATTTGAATTTGCTCAAATTTGAATTTAACCTTTCGAGGCCATATCTTTCAAACCACTTATCCAATTTAGTTGATTCTTTTTGCATTGTGATCCTACTAGCATGTATATATTATATAACTACTGATATGTTCTATTAATTAACTTTTTATTTGAATTCCATGCTGTTGACTTTATTGTGGGGTTATGTGAGTACGATTTATTTATCGTTGCCTTTGTTAATCGTATAGGTTGTACGGAGTGTGAAGCGGATCAGAATTAATCGTTAGAGTACTTCAACACCGTTCAAGGCAAGTTTGCACTTTTGATTTCACTCATCCTATATTATGCTATGCAAGTGTGGTTTTATGCTATGGTATATGTTTGGGCTGATATGTGTATTCCGTGTTGTCATGTTTAGTATTGATTGTGTTTATGTTATGGTGTGATCAACTTGCTATGGTAGACATGGGCATGTGTCGAGTGATCCATGAAAGTGGTGAGTGTTTATAGCCGTAGGCTCGGCATAATTAACCAGGTGAATGCGTCACTCGCAGAACGCTCTATTGTCCCTAGAGAATGCGCTATTGATAGAGTGCACTTGAGGCGAGGTATAGTTTTTGGAACATAAATCAGGTGGATGCGTCCTTGGCAGAGCGCTCTATTGTTCCTAGAGAATGCGCCACTGACAGAGTGCACTTGGGAGATACTTCTGAAGTTCTTGTCATGTTTATTTAGAATCTTTGGGTTATCTTGGGCGAGTAAATTAGAGACGGTTGTGAGTTCAGGTAGTGGATGTAGGTGAAGACTTTCTTCTCCAAATTAACCTGAGTGTTTTGTTTGTCATACTTTACTTGTGGATGTAGGTTTGCTATATCATATTGTGTGATTTGCCAATACATTCAATGTATCAACCCTTTGTGGCTGTAACTTATCATGTTGCAGTATATTCAGATGATCAGTGAGATACAGCAGGGTCGTGAGTCTTCACTCAACATGTTCTCCAGTGGGCATTGATGGACTCATCGTTTATTATGCTACCTTTCCGCTGTTATTATTGAATAAGTTAGCCATGTGCTATTCAGTTTGTACTACTTTATAAATTCTGGATCATACATTGTAGTACATGATGCACTTGTTATTTGATATTCGTATGTACTGTGTGCTAGTGAGTCGATCCAAGGACTAGCACAGTGAGCACAGAGACATCAAATCTTATCAGATTCGGGTTGTTACACGAATATGTCTTCACCATCTTGAAGTCATCATCTACGCGTGAACACATGTGTATGATTAGACTTCCATCTTCTTGCGTTTGCGCACTCTCATGGCCCTGGCTCCATGCCCTCCACCTCGGACTTGGTCACATCTGCTGGTATGATCGCCATTGGTGGCTCCTCATCAGCTCCACCTTAAACTAAGCTTGCTTGCATCTTGTACAAATTGTTCTTTGTCCTCCTTCCCTTCATCACGAGCTTCTTGTCCTTCTTGATTCACATGGTCTTATTGTCTTTGTCCACCTTTTAGGCATAGCCATAACCATGAAGTTCACCAAGCGAAACTAGATTTCTCCAAACCTTTGCTTTCTCAGCCTTTGCTTTCTCCCTCTTCTCTTGAGCCTCTACAGAAGTAGGATCTTCAGCATTCATGAAAACTATGTTGTCCTCAAAATCAGGCCTCAAGGGAAGATGTTTCTTGTCTAACCGGTATGTGCCTATGCCCATCTTGGAGTTGATGAGCATCTAGATGTGTGGAGCATACCCGCATGACCTCTTCTGATCTGCAGCTGTCCTCTTGATTGTCTCAACAATCAGACTCATCACTTTGAACTTTTGGGGCACATCAAACAACTGCAGCAAGTTTATGGAATGGCCTCTGATCATCCTATGATTGCCTGACTTGGGTAATAAGGTATGCCTCAAGATAGTGTTGATGGTGGTCAGACCAGACAATAGATAGTATACAGAGTCCATCTTGTGAGTTTCCAAGGCTTTGCCAGGAATCTCCATATACATGTTAGCCATGGAGTTGTGATCTTTCTTCTTCTTGGCATAGACATCTATGTCATCCTCATGTTCTGTAGGGGAATTTATCAGCTTTCCCATTCAGCAACTGTCGATTGGTACCTGGTACCTTCAAACATCCAGACAATTCTGCGATCAGGATAGAAATGTGATGTGGAGTAGAATTGCATGATGAGTTCATCATTCCACTTGGTTAACTTCTGACCCACAAATTTGTCTACTCCACATACTCTGAAGCTCTCATGCACTCCTGGGAAGTGGTCTTCATTGTTATCAATGTACTTCCAGTCTACCCACTTCATATCACAGACAATTGGCTTCTTATCTAGCAGAATAGTCTCATAGAAGTCCTGCTGCTCCTTGGTGTGAAACCTATAATCCACAAAGTCCTTCTCCTCACAGCATATGGATCAGATTCTCTCCATAGTCTGAGACCTGCATCCTTTCCGATCTTCATATTTTCTGCCACTGGATGATTGTCATCATGGTCAGGGATCTTGGGCTTCAACTTCCTAAGCACTTGGGCTTCAGCTTCTTCTTCTTCAACTTCAGTCTCAGGTACCGAGGCCTTGTTCTTCTCAGCAACTGGTATATTCCTTGTGCTCCTCTTTGGTGCAGTCTTGGGAGCTAGAGCAGAAGCTTTGGGGGCTGCCTTGGGCTTAGAAGGGACAGCCCCAGACTTGATGGCATCCCCATCAGCTTTTGAGCTTTGGGTGCTGGTGCAGCATCCTTTTCCTCTTCCTCTTCATCCTCAGCTAGGTCTTCCATCATTGAGGATCTCCCAATGACTTTGGCCATGGTCTTCTTGACCATTTCCTTTCTCTTCTTGCCCTCACCAGCAACCTCTTCAATAGTTGATTTGGAAGTCTCAAGTGTGGAGTCTCTGGCCTTAGAAGTGGGCACTCTCTTTGCAGGAGCCTTCTTGTGCATACCAGGCTTTGTAGATGCAGGTGTGCCAAACTCTTTCTTGACAACCCTTTTCTTGGAGCTGACCTCCTTCTCAGCAGCTACATAGTCTTCATCTTCAGACTCAGAATTTCTTTTCCTCCTCTGCCTAGTAGCAGCCTTATGCAGGTTGCTAGGAGTACTTCTGCTGCCATCATCATAACTGTCAGAGGGACTAGTGCCCTCATGTAGATTCACCTGCTCTTCTGACCTGTTCTGGCTATCACTCTGATAAGACATTTTGGCACTGCAAGCCGACAGCTGACCCTGTGAATAGTTATAGATGAGATAGAGTGGATGAGCATCACAAAGTGCAGAGATTTTGCAAAATAGATGAGTCAAAAACTTAGTTTTAGTTTTCCACAGAAAGCATTTTGGAGCTACCGATTTGTTAAACTCGGTGACACCGAAGCAACTTTTGGAGTCTAAACTAGTGAAATCGGTCAGACCAAGACATAGTTCGGTGACTCCGATATTGCTAGGGTTTCACTAAGAGTTGAACTTAGTGACACCGATTTGCAAGTTTTGGTCAGACCAAAAAGTGCAAGTGCAATGGCCTAAGCCAAATCGGTGAAACTGATTTCCACAACTCGTCGGTCCAAGATGAGTTCGGCGGAAACCTAACCCTAAATTTTCGAATCAAATCTAATCTAAAGGAGGTTTTTGCTGGACAGGATGATCTCATACGTGGTAAGAAACATGTCATTTGATTTGTGCTAAGAAACGGAGGAAAGAATTGCATAAAGATTCGAACTCATACCCTAGTTCGGCGATGAGCTCGCTATGGCGGCAACAACGGTGTAGAATTCCGTTGATGGCGACGGAGACCTGTGGCGGGAGGTTGCTGGCGATGAGAGGAAGATCCGGAGACCTGATACGGCAAAGCAGGGCACGCACGGGGGAAGAGGTTTTGGAGAAATTTCCAAAATTTGACCCGTCGGTATATATATCCTGACCCTGTCGGTGTGATCGAGTGGAACAACTCGGTGGCACTGAGATGCATAATCGCAAGCGGTTACTGCAACTCAGTGTGACCGAAAGGTTCTAGTCGGTTGCATCGAGATTGAAAACGTAGATCAACTTAGTGAACTCGGTCAGACCGAAAAGGATGAATCAGTCAGACCAAAATGCACATAGAGATTTTGGAAGTTTAAGTCTATGACGAATCAGTGACTTCGAGTGCTCCTCGCACAGAGGGTTCGAATCTGACTTGATCAAACTTTGTGATGTAGCATGAATAGAGTTTGAGACGAGAAAAGCATAGATAGCTAGAGGTAGTTCTTAGGCATTCTTGTCCATCCATTTGGTAGAAGAAAAGGAGCCAAACAATCAAAGCAACAAATGGATGTCCTCGAATGAGTAAAATATGCAACCAACATGCTCACGCAATAAAATGACAAATGAAATATGTGAAAAAGCATGCACAAACATTCTAGCATCTATCAAACAATTGGCGATGACTAGGTCATCTATATATGAGTATATTGACTTAGGAGTGAAATGAGAACATTTGATCATAGGTCATACTCATCGTTTAAGCACAAGTGGGGTTACCACTTTTACATAAAGCATTGTTGTGTTCACACCATTAGAGTTGCTTTAGCTCAATATTTAGAGTAAAGCTCCCCCTAGATGTGATATCCCCCCCCTAAGAGGGATGAACTAACCTTGGGTTTTGTCGATGATGACTTCATGTAGATGTTGAAGATGTGGATGCTCAATGTTGATGTAGATCATTCAGAGCAATCCATTGGAGTGAGTTGCACTTTCAATACCTACACGGGTTAGTCCCACAAGGAACAAACAAGGATATCCATAGACATAGAGTGAAGTTCACACAAGATGATGTCCATGAAAGCATTAGGTTACCTTGTCCCTTGTCTTACCAACAAGAGGGTTTGTGACGCCTTGAACTAGTGCAAGATGTGGAAGTTATTTGCACTTGTTCTTGCCAAAATGATATGAGTGAAGTATGTTGGTGGAGTCACCCTCAAGAACTCTCTAGTTCTTCTTCTTCGGGATCCACATCAACTTGATGGGAATCCTTGGAGTTGTAGTCATACTTGATGAAGTATAACTTGATGTAGTCTTGGGAACCCACTTGACAAAGGCCTTTGGAGCTTCTTCAAATGCATCAATCTCCTCTTGAAGCTTGTCCTTGCCTTTTTGCTTGTGGTCTTGTGGTGGAAGATCATCTTGAGCTTGTGTCCCCTTGAAAGAAGTAGGATCATACTTCTCTTGTTGAGGAACAAACTTCGTCTTGGTGTATTGATCTTCTTCCCATTAAACTCCATTGGCATTGAACTTCCGTTCAAAACCAACACCTTGATTCTTCCGGTGCCTTCCTTACTTGCGTACAATTTCGTAAAATTGCTTACTTCCGGCAAGGCTCTTGTAAACACCTTTCTCTATAATTCCCTTCAATAAGCTATTTTCTTTCTCAAGTGTAACTTGGCTAAGGGAATCATTAGTGGAATCAAGAGAACTACTAGAAGCAACAATATTGGATTTAACATGATTATTGTTACTACTAGATGAAAAATCTTTCTTACTCTTGTTACTAGATTTTACTTGTGGCATGTAAGTAGACAAGAGTAAACGCTTGACAATGTAAGAAGAATTTTTCTTGCGAAGATCATCATTGATTGCCTTTAAGAACCCATGCTCTTGCTCAAGATTGAGATTTTCAAAGCGTAGCTTCTCATGAATCTTTAAAAGTTCTCCATGATCTTCCAAGGTAGTTTCATGAGCTAACTTAAGAGTGTTAGTGCTTTAGTTAGACGCTCAATCTCCTTCTTATCATCGTCATTTGTTTTATCTTGATCAGCATGATTAATAGCAAGTTCATCATAGTTTTCATCACTAGAGTTGTCAACAAGTAAATCATCATCACCTAGCAAATCATCTTCATCACTATTGAAATCAACATACTCGGGGTGTGATACCTTTGGGCCTTTAGCCATGAAGCATCTTCCAATTCCTTCATTTGGTAAGTCAAATATGTCGTAGGAGTTGGTCAACATAAGTGCTAGACCGGCAACACCTTCATCTTGAGTATATTCAGAGTCGGAGTGATAACTTCTCTCAGAGTGATGGTCGGAGTCGGAGCTGGATACCACTTCACCAACATGAGCTTTTTGTCTTCGTTTTGTGTATCTCCTTGATGACTTGTCCTTCCTTTCCGAATCCTTGCTTCTGCAAGAGGTTCTTCGTTCATAACGATCATCTCTACTCCTTCTCTCTCTTGGAGGTGATTCTTCTCTTCTACTTCTCCTTTTAGGTGAGTCTTCTCTTCTTTTGTAGGGAGCCATACACTCATTGGAGTAGTGTCCGGGTCTTCCACAATTGTATCAATTACGCTCACGACTAGAAGATCTTTTGTCATTGTAGGAACTTGCTTTGGAACTTCATTCTTTGCTTCTACTCTTGTAGAACTTGTTGAAGTTCTTCACCATTAGGCTCAATTCCTCATTGAAGGCTTGTTTCTCACTTGATGATGTAGGAGCATCACATGAGGCTTTGTAAGCACCACTTGACTTGTTGTGAAGCTCTTCTTTATCCTTGAGTGACATCTCATGAGCAACAATTCTTCCAATGACTTCCATTGGCTTGAGATCTTTGTAATTGGGTATCATTTGGATCAATGTGCACACGGTATCATATTTTACATCCAAGGCTCTTAGGATCTTCTTGATGATGTATCTGTCGGTCATCTCTTCACTTCCTAAGCCAGCAATCTCATTTGTGATGAGAGCAAGCCTAGAGTACATTTCAGCGACACCTTCACCATCCTTCATTTTGGACTTGTCAAGCTGACTTTGAAGCACATCCAATTTGGATTCATTGACGGAGTCAGTACCTTCGTGCATATCAATCAAAGTATCGCAAATTTCCTTTGCATTCTCAAGACGGTTGATTTTGTTGAATTCTTCGGGGCATAATCCGTTGAAGAGGATATCACAAGCTTGAGCATTGTATTGTAGCATCCTCAACTCTTCCGCGGTAGCTTCATGATTTGGTTCTCTCCCATCAAAGAATTCACCTTGCAAGCCAATACACACAATAGCCCAAACGGCGGGGTTATGTCCAAGAATATGCATTTTCATCTTATGCTTCCAACTAGCAAAATTAGTACCATCAAAGTAAGGACCTCTATGGTGGTAATTTCCCTCACTAGATGCCATACTCTCCAAGGTTGTGAAACCAAGTCTATGATCACCAAAGCTATGGAAATCAAGGTAAATGGTGACCAAAGCTCTAATACCACTTGTAGGACCGAAAGTATGTCTAGAGGGGGGGGGTGATTAGACTACTTGACCAAAATAAAAATCTAGCCTTTTCCCAATTTTAAGTCTTGGCAGATTTTAGCAACTTAGCACAAGTCAAGCAATCAACCTACACATGAAAGTCTAAGAGTATAGGAGCGGAATGTAAATCATTGCATATGAAGGTAAAGGGGAGGAGTTTGGAGGGAGCAAACACAATTTAGACACGGAGATTTTTGGTGGTTCCGATAGGTGGTGCTATTGTACATCCACGTTGATGGAGACTTCAACCCATGAAGGGTAACGGTTGCGCGAGTCCACGGAGGGCACCACCCACGAAGGGTCCACGAAGAAGCAACCTTGTCTATCCCACCATGGCCATCGCCCATGAAGGACTTGCCTCACTTGGGTCGATCTTCATGAAGTAGGCGATCTCCTTGCCCTTACAAACTCCTTAGTTCAACTCCACAATTTTGACGGAGGCTCCCAAGTGACACCTAACCAATCTAGGAGACACCACTCTCCGAAAGGTAATAGATGGTCTGTTGATGATGAACTCCTTGCTCTTGTGCTTCAAATGATAGTCTCCTCAACACTCAACTCTCTCTCACAGATTTGGATTTGGTGGAAAGATGATTTGAGTGGAAAACAACTTGGGGAAGGCTAGAGATCACGATTCTTTTGGTTGGATTGGAATATCTTGGTCTCAACACATGAGTAGGTGGTTCTCTCTCAGAAAATGAATAGTAGAAGTGTAGGCACGTTCTGATGGCTCTCTCTACGAATGGAGGATGGGTGGAGGGGTATATATAGGCTCCACACAAAATCTAACTGTAACACACAATTTAGGAAACTCGGTGAGACTGAATATTCAAAATCGGTCAAACCGATTCAGTTCAAAATGTGAACGTTAGGCTTTTCGGTGGGACCGCCATGTCAACTCGGTGGGACCGATTTCATTAGGGTTAGGGCATAACGTAATCTCGGTGAGACCGATCACATAAACTCAGTGAGACCAATTTCTGTAATAGGAAAACACAGAGTTGGTCAGGCAAACGCGATGGGACCGATCGCTCATTTCGGTGAGACCAAAATGTTACGAAAGGGAAACAGAGAGTTTGCATTGCAAACTCGGTGGGACCGATCGGTCATCTCGGTTAGACTGAAACGTTACAAAGGGAAATAGAGAGTTTACAATCCCATATAGATCAGTACATCCACGTTGATGGAGACTTCAACCCACGAAGGGTAATGGTTGTGCTAGTCCATGGAGGGCTCCACCCACGAAGGGTCCATGAAGAAGCAACCTTGTCTATCCCACCATGGCAATCACCCACGAAGGACTTGCCTCACTTGGGTAGATCTTCACGAAGTAGGCGATCCCCTTGCCCTTACAAACTCCTTTGTTCAACTCCACAATTTTGACGGAGGCTCCCAAGTGACACCTAACCAATCTAGGAGACACCACTCTCCAAAAGGTAGTAGATGGTGTGTTGATGATGAACTCCTTGCTCTTGTGCTTCAAATGATAGTTTCCCCAACACTCAGCTCTCTCTCACAGATTTGGATTTGGTGGAAAGATGATTTGAGTGGAAAGCAACTTGGGGAAGGCTAGAGATCAAGATTCTTTTGGTCGGATTGGAATATCGTGGTCTCAACACATGAGTAGGTGGTTCTGTCTCAGAAAATGAATGGTAGAAGTGTAGGCACGTTCTGATGGATCTCTCTACAAATGGAGAATGGGCGGAGTGGAGGGGTATATATGGCCTCCACACAAAATCTAACTGTTACACACAATTTACCAAAATCGGTGAAACCAAATACTCAAACTCGGCCAGACCAATTCAGTTTAAAATGTGAATGTTAGGCTTTTCGGTGGGACCGACATGTCAACTCGGTGGGACCGATTTCATTAGGGTTAGGGCATAACGTAATCTCGGTGAGACCGATTACATAAACTCGGTGAGACTGATTTCTGTAGTAGGCAAACAGAGAGTTGGTTAGGCAAACTCAGTGGGACCGATCGCTCATTTCTGTGAGACCGAAACGTTATGAAAAGGAAACAGAGTGTTTGCATTACGAACTCGGTGGGATTGATCGCTCATCTCGGTTAGACCGAAACGTTACAAAGGGAAACAGAGAGTTTGCAATCCCATATCAATGAGACCGAGATCCCTATCGGTGAGACCGAACTGATTAGGGTTTCTGGCTATGGCTATGTCAAATGAACTCGGTGGCGCCGGATAGGTCAAATCGGTGGGGCCGAGTTTGACTTTTGGTTTGGGACATATATGGATATGAGAAAGTGGTTGAGGGCTTTTGGAGCATATCATTAAGAATTTTGAGCAAGCAAGCCATTAAGCAACACGTCATCCCCTTTTAATAGTATTGGCTTTTCCTATGGACTCAATGTGATATTGGATCACTAAAATGAAAATGTAGAGTCTTGAGTTTGAGCCAATATGTGTCCTTAGCATTTTGAGGGATCCACATTCCTAGTCCGCCATGCCAATCATTGAACTTTCTAAAATGATTATCTTGAAAGAGCATTAGTTCAATGAGCTATATGTTGTTAGGAATTACCAAAACCACCCAGGATAGTTGCACTTTCACAAGGCGGCAGGTCCCCAGTCGGAGGTGAAGGCATCCACGTCATCGTACTTCGACCAGACCCCCTGCCACCCGCCTTCTTCATCTTCACTCGTTTTCTCCTCATCACCGCTGCTCCCAAGAAGCACCAAGACTCCAGTCCAGCACCTTCCCGGGAGAGACGGCGAGCGGCCAAGACGGCCAGGGGACTAGAGGCGCACCGCTCCCCACCTTGGTGGGCAGGAAGGTGCGCCTCTCGTCGACATCAGCCCCAAAGCCTCCGGGAGGGGCAGTGCTGGGATTACCAACAATCTCTAGCCCCGCCTCCCGGCCAAGCCTCTAAGGAACCAAGAGATTCATCACACCAAGGACCAGGCTCACTCCCCGAGCATCAACGGCAGCATGCGGCAACATTAGCGCCAACCAAGAGCCCGGGGGCTGGCCCAGGCTCTTCCCTTCGACATCGCCAGCGGAAATAGAAAATAAGAAGAGGAGGAAGGCGAAGATGAATGACTCCGCCCTCCTCCGCCCATCCCTTTTATAGTCAGGGTGAGGAGGTGGGCTGCTCCATCAACGGGTGACCACCGCCCTCCTCCGCCAATTCAAGATCACCGGGCCCTCACCATGATGCTCTCGCGCACCACGCGCCTCCGTTACCTACCTTGGGCAATGCATGCAACACACGTGGCCAAGGATAAGAGCGTGGTGGGAAGAGTGAATTGGCCATTTCTACCCCGTGCGTGAAAGTCATTCATGGGCCATTACTGGAGCAGCCCCACCACTATTGGCTTTACACGACACGCAGAGAAACCGGAAACCGGCTCGGAATCAAGGCTAATGAAGAAGCAAAGAAGACTTCAAGAGACCAACCTCTTCAGCAACCCTTGCTTGTGCACTTATTAGGCCCTACCCCGACGTTGCTCGGCATCGTGTTCGGGGCAGGCCTGGGGGCTTCTGTCGGTGCAACAAACCCTGGGTCTGTTGCCCAGACTGTGCACAGGCACGGGAACGAGGTTGAAGCACTAGCCCAAGTCAGAATACAAGAAACTAAGAAATTCGAAGGACCAACATGCAGATCAGAGGGACCAAGGACAAGCCAAGGAATCAGGATATCATCAGGAGAAGAAGCCTCCCTTGCCGGGCAGGCGAGCCCAGCAAGGGGCGAGGCCACCCCCAGAAGCAGACAATCGAGGCGCCTCGGTAGGGCCTGCCGGGGCTCACGTCGTCGATCAGTGCAGTGTCAAGCCGCAAAGTGATTAAGTGGCAGCCATTCGCCACATGGCTGCCATTTCCTACAGAAGAAACCCACAGATGATACCTGTCCTACGATGTGTCAAGAGAACAGGCGCGGAGCTGGCAAGATAGCCCGACAAGCCTTGCCGGGCAACCAATGATGTGACGTTAAGCAGTGCATTTAATGCACCCTGTCAGCCCACATAGTTAGGTATGATAGCACTATTTGCTATGTTACCAGTGCGTAATGACTACTTTGCCACTATGGTTACCCCTTGATCTATAAAATGAGGCCCATGGCAATCGTAGAAAGGGTTAGAAGGTTGGATAACTCACACCCCATACACGCGTAGTCACTGCTGCCTCAGGCAACCCCTGCCGGGCAAGTGTACTACGCACCACCACCACCTTTTCCACCATCAATCCACCAAAGCAGGAGTAGGGTTTTATGCCTCGTGGCGGCCCAAACCTGGGTAAATTGCATGTGTGATCTCTGCCGCACTACCCCACGCTCGTCTGCTCTTTGTGCAACGCATCGCCCCCTGCCGAACCAGCAAGGGACCTCCTGGTCCCATAGGTGGCTGTGGTTTCCTGCGACACCTAAGGACAAGGTCACCTTCCTCAAAACATCGGGCGTGAACCTTGCGGCTATAATAGCAACATAGGGCTTGCTGATAGCGTGCAATACGTGTAGCAGCCCGGAGACGGTTCTCCCTGAGTAGCACAGTGTCGTCACGCCGATGCTGATCTTGCGCTACTTCATCGTAGGCAAGCACTCGGGGCGACCCGTAAATGAGTTCCGTGGGGATAACTGCTTTTGCCCCATAGATCAGGGAGAAGGGAGTTTGCTCGGTAGCTCGGTTTGGTGTCATTCTGAGGGACTAGAGAACTATCGGCAGCTCCTCAATCCACCACCTGCCGTGCTTCTGTAGCGTATCAAAGGTTCTTGTCTTGAGTCCGCCCAACACTTCAGTGTTCGCCCTCTCAGCTTGTCCATTGCTCCGGGGTGTGCCACAGAGGAAAATGAGATCTTGCATCCGAGGGCATGAACATATTGCATGAAGGCGCGGCTCGTGAACTGGGTGCCGTTATCAGTAATGATCCTTGTCGGAACTCCAAAACGACACACCATATCTTTCAAGAACTTGATAGCCGACTGAGCAGTCACCTTTCTCATGGCAGTCATTTCCAGCCACTTTGTAAACTTGTCGATAGCAACGAACAAGAATTCAAAGCCCCCGATTGCTCGGGGGAAGGGGCCGGGGATATGGAGCCCCCAGACCGAAAATGGCCATGATAAAGGGATTGTTTGAAGAGCTTGGGCAAGCAGGTGTGTTTTCTTGGAATGGAGCTGGCAGGCTTCACATTTCATGACTAGCTCGACCACATATTGGAGGGCTGCGGGCCAATAGAATCCTTGCCGAAATGCTTTCCCAACTAATGCCCTCGATCCAATGTGGGAGCCGCACATTCCTTTGTGAATCTCATCCAGCAGTTCCTTTCCTTCTTCCCGGCAGACACACTTCAATTTCACACTGTTGGGCCTCCTTCTGTATAGAGTGTCATCGACAAACTGATACATACTGGCCCTCTGGGCTACTTTTTCAGCTTCATCTTGGTCACCGGGAAGCTCTCTGGTTTGGAGGAAGTGGACAATGTGCCTTGCCCAAGTTGGAGTCCGGGGCTCGGCAACAAGGACTAGCGGCACCTCCTCTACCGCAGGAGCACAAGCCTCGTTTGCGGAGTCCATGGGCCTGGCTGGAGGGTGTTTTCCGGCAGGCTATGAGGAGTTGTTTCTGGCAGGGTCTCTGCCAGGAGCGGATGACTCTACCGGGAGAGGCTTACCGAAGTCCAACTTTCTCCTTTTCCGGGCCATTGTTGCTGGGGATACGGAGGGCTGAGTGAGATGGAGAACAAAATTCCCTGATTCCACAGGAAGCTTCTACGCAACACACTTTGACAGATGATCAGCTATGCTGTTTTCCGCACGGGGTACGTGCTCCGTTCGCAATCCATCAAAGCGCTCCTCCAATCTCCTCACTTCCTTGATGTATGCCTCCATCAATGGACTTTGGTAATCCTTGTTGACTTGTCTCACCACAAGCTATGAATCTCCTTGGATGATCAGCTTCTTAATTCCCAATTCAGCTACAATCCTGAGCCCGGCAAGGAGCCCTTCATACTCAGCTGTATTGTTGGTTGCTTCTTCCCGAGCAAAGTGCATTTAGACGACGTACTTAAAGTGCTCGCCGAAGGGGGCGCCAAGAAGCACGCAAGCTCCTATACCTTGTAGGTAAAAAGCACCATCGAAATACATAATCCATTCTTGGGGTGATTCCTTGCCGGGGATAACTGTCTCTGTCACTTCCCCATCAGGGGTTGGCGTCCATTCTGCAATAAACTCTACCAATGCCCTGCACTGAATAGTTGATGTGCTCTGAAACTTCAAACCAAAACTGGATAACTCCAAAGCCCACTCCACTATTTTGTTGGCAGCCTCAGGGTTTCGGAGTATCCTTTGCAATGAGAAATGAGTGACAACCGTGATCTCATGGGCTTGGAAGTAGTGGCGCAGTTTCCTTGAGGCCATGATGAGACCAAAGGTCAACTTCTGCACGCCAGAGTACCTTGATCTAGCGCCCTGTAATAGGGAGCTGACAAAGTACACTGGGCGCTGCACCACTTTCTTCCTTGCCACGTCCTTGGGGTTGTTCTTATTGTTGTGCCCATTGTTGTCCTGATCCTTCTCTGACTCTGCTGGTCTCTGCTCACTCTCGGCCTCATCCACTTCTCGCTGTGCTACCAAGGCTGCACTGACCACTTGGTTGGTTGACGCTAAGTACAGCAGCAACGACTCCTGGGGTTTTGGGGCAACCAAGGTAGGCAAAGAGTACAAGTAGGCCCTCAACTCTTGCAAAGCAGCATATGCTTCCGGGGTCCACTTCATAGGCCCTGCCCTCTTCAAAATTTTGAAGAACGACAGGGCGCGCTCGGCAGACTTGGAGATGAATCTGGTTAGTGCGACAACACATCCTGTCAAGCGCCTCACATCCTTAACTGTTCTTGGCGCTTGGATCTGCTTGATAGCTTTGATCTTGTCGGGGTTGGCTTTGATCCCGCGATGGGACACAAAGAAGCCAAGCAGCTTGTCGGAGGGAACACCAAATACACACTTCTCCGGGTAGAGCTTCAAGTTGATCTTGCGCAGATTAGCAAATGTCTCCTCCAAATCCTGAATGAGGGTGGCTCTATCCTTGGTCTTGACCACAGTGTCATCCATATAAGCTTCTACGTTTCTGTGCAGTTGTGGATCAAAACCAATCTGGACTGCCCTTGCAAATGTAGACCCGACACTCTTTAATCCGAATGACATGCAGACAAAACAGTACGTACCACATGGAGTAATGAACGGCGTCTTCTCTTCATCTTCCTTGGACATGAAGATTTGGTGATATCCAGAATATGCATCCAAAAAGGAGAGCAAATCACAACCTGAAGTGGAATCCACAATCTGATCAATACGCTGCAAGGGAAACAGATCCTTCGAGCAAGCTTTGTTGAGATATGTGAAATCTATGCAAAGCCTCCAATCCCCATTAGCCTTCCGGACTACCACTGGATTTGCCAACCATGTGGGATGCAACACTCCTCTGACCAAACCAGCTGCCTCAAGTTTCTTGATCTCTTCCACAATGAACTACTGCGTCTCCAAGGCTTGCTTATGGACTTTCTTCTTGACACATCGGGCATGTGGGCAGATAACAAGGTGGTGCTCAATTACCTCCCTCGGAACACCGGGGATATCAGATGGTTGCCAAGCAAACACATCGATATTCGCCCGCAGGAAGGCAATGAGCGTGCTTTCCTATTTGTCATCGAGGGTGGCACTGATAGTGAAAGTAGCATCAACGCCATCCAGCCCTGCCAAGGCCTTCTTCATTTGGGGTGTAGCAACCTTGGATCTCTTGCTGTCGGAACACTCCGACACGTCATCAACGGGTGACGTGCACTCGGAGGGGGCACACTTCCCGGATTCTTTGTCGGAGCTCCTACAATCTCTCTTCTTTCCTTTACTTTCCTTGACGGGAACTACTGCTGCCGCTGTTTCTGCCGCGACCGCGTCTTGGTACATCTTGTCCACACAAATGATTCCATCCTTCTCATCTGATGGGATGGTGATGACTCCCAGTGACCCAGGCATCTTCAAGGTGTTGTAGGCATAGTGGGATACCGCCATGAACTTAGCCAGGGCTGGGCGTCCAAGAATCCCATTGTATGGCATGGGGAGATCGACCACATCAAACACAATCCTCCCAGCCTGGTAGTTCAGTTCTCCCCCAAACGTTACTGGCAACATGATCTTTCCCTTAGGATGACTCCTACCGCGATTAACTCCTTGAAACGTGCCGGTAACCTCTAGCTCTTTGTCTACTATCTGAAGCTTGCCAATAATTGCTGGGGAAATTAGATTCAACCCGGCCCTGTCATCCACCAGCATCTTTGTGGTCTTGAGGT
Organism: Triticum urartu; assembly: GCF_056163025.1. Lineage (NCBI taxonomy): Eukaryota > Viridiplantae > Streptophyta > Magnoliopsida > Poales > Poaceae > Triticum > Triticum urartu. The sequence continues at coordinate 271,939,509 of NC_141878.1, read as the reverse complement.
TGCGAATCATTGGGGAGACCAACAACGGTAAACACCCTACCACAGTGGTACGACTAGGGTGATCCTCTTCATAAAACATGATGGGCGTACGGGACCACTTGAGTGGCTTCCGGGCCTCTGGCGCCGGTTCCACGACATTGACTTCTCGCGCCCCCGCTTGAGCTAGCGGTGGGAGGTGTGCAGAGATGCACCCCCGTCAACGCACAGGGCATCCGTGGCCTTCTGAAACTCCTGCTCACTTGTTTCCTCTTCATCCCCTCCATCACTCTCATCATCACAAATTTCCTTCTCTCTACCTCTGGTGGGATTTCCTTGGTTCCGAAAGGGTTTGCCTGGGCGATTTACTTCACCACCTCGGCCCTTATCGCCAGTAACATTCTGACCTTTTTCCTTATCATGCTTCTCATACTCTGCTCTCTATCTCTTAACAAGCTGCTCAACCTGGTAACACTCTTGAAGGTCGTGGCCCTTGGTCCGATGAATCTTGCAATACATCCCATCACCTTCCCCGGCTTTCTCGGCCGCAACGGCTTCCCGGCAGTTAGCGCACGCGGCAGCTTCCTTGCCGGGGGCCTCGGGTTTGGCCTTCTTGCCGGTACTAGGCGTGCCCGATCCTTCAACAGTCATCATTGCTTTATCTCTTCGCTTCTTACTACTCTTCTTGCTCTTCTTCTGGCTAGTTGATTCATCATCATCTTCTGAATCAACATTGGTGCAATCTTCCTCTCCGGGCAACTTCCTTCCCTCCTCCATCCGAGCACACTTATCCACCAATGTGTAGAGCTCCTTCATAGTCTTGGGCAACCACACGTTCATGTTGGAACGAATCCGGTGGTTGCGCACATTGGACTGGAGGGCAGCTATTACAGCTGCTCGATGGATATTTGGGATGTCTCTATGAACTTTGCTGAATCTCTGTAAATACTTACGGAAGGTTTCTCCTTCCTTCTATTGGAGAAGCTGCAAATCGCTGGGCTTGCCGAGTTCTTGATGACCGCCAGTGAAGGCACCAATGAACTCATGGCACAGGTCAGCCCATGACAAAATGGAGTTCTGTGGCAGGTGCATCAGCCAAGACCTCACATTGGACTTGAGGGCTAAAGGGAAGTAGTTGGCAAACACCTTCTCATCTCTTTCCCCAGCAGCCTGAACAGTGATGGTGTAGATGCTCAGGAACTCTGCCGGGTTTAGCCTCCCATCGTACTTCTTAGGTATCTCTGGCTTGAACGTGTGAACGGACGGCCAACGGACTTGCCGCAACTCATGAGTAAAGGCAAGGCATCCAACCTCGAAATGTAGGCACTCGCGAGTACCGAGCGTGGGCTTATCGACGTCGGGGCCGTCACACCCATCGGTCCGGCGGAGGTTGCCACGATGTTGCTCAATGACGTGCGTGTCTCCTCTCTGCCGATCCTCCAGAGCTCATCTTTGGCCTAGACATGCTGGAGGGTCAGAAGAGGCCATCAAGACATCATTGGGGTCTTGATTCTGCTGCGCTCATGCTGGCTGCCGTGGCGGGGACTGCACCGCGGGGACGGCCCCATCCGTACGACCAATAGCGTGAGCTGTTGTTGTCGCTTAGGGAGGCCGTGGCGGGCCAGATCGCCACGAGCCCCCAGCTTCGGCGAAACCGAGCAGACTGTGGATGGTGGCACACCATTCGTCCATCTGCTCGACCGCTGGCAGAAACCTCAGCAGCAGTTGAGCCCATGCGATGGCCTCCGAAGCTGTACTTGGCAGGGATGATGATGAAGTTGATCACACCGTCGCCCGGCTCCTGACGGTGCTAGCGGCGGCAGCACCGCGCCCCAGATGCTGCGGGGCGACCACTTGGAGGTGGTGCGGCGAAGGCACTCGAGGGCCAGCGGCTCCGTTGGGTGCAACGGCTTGGTCGACTCATTTTGGGGGAGGTGCATGCGCTGTGACCGCACACGTGGTGGGAGCGGCCGGAGGGCGGCGGTTCACCCCGGTCTGCGTGTCGTTACTACGGCTGTGCCCATCATCGGGGGAAAGGGGACCGACGGAGTAACCCCTTCACCCGTACCTTGGGGAGCATGGTCGTCGGGGTGTTGCTGATGCTGCTCTCCTTCGGTGCCTCCTGCTCCTGTGTCGGCCGTGGGGGAGGTGGTGACGGTGTCGCCTGCTCCGACCACATCCCCAGCAGCGTTCGCGTCCTCGCGTGTCTCCGCACCCCTTGCAACGTTAGAGGCCACGGGCAGCGGAGCCTTCGAGGTGGATGGGTGAGCCGAAGGACCGGGTTTCTTCTTGGGTGCCATGGCTGATGGCGCCGTCAAAGATGAAGATGGTGATGAAGATGACGCGCTGCACACGCCTTCAGGTTTGCGCAAGCGCTCCCCCTACCTAGCATGCCAAAGATGTCACAGGAAACCACGGCCACCTATGCGACTAGGAGGCCCCTTGCTGGTTCGGCAGGGGGATGTCGCGTTGCACAAAGAGCAGATGAGCGTGGGGCAGCATGACAGACACCACGCAGACATTTTCACCCAGGTTCGGGCCACCGTGAGGCGTAAAACCCTACTCCTGCTTTGGTGGATTGATGGTGGAAAGGTGGCGGTGGAGCGCAGTACACTTGCCCAGTAGGGGTTGCCTCAGGGCGGCAGTGCCTACATGCGTATGAGGGTGTGAGTTATACAACCTTCTAACCCTGTCTATGGTTGCCATGGGCCTCCTTTTATAGATCAGGGGGTTACCACAATGGCAAAGTAGTCATTATGCACTGATAAGATAGCAACAGTGCTATCAAACCTAACTCTAAGGGCTGACAAGGCGCATTAAATGCACTGCTCAATGTCACATCGTTGGTTGCCCGGCAAGGCTTGCCGGGCCATCTTGCTAGCTTCACGCCTGGTCGTTTGACACGTCGCAGGATGGGTGCCATCTGTGGGTTTTTTCCTGTAGAGAGAGGCTGCCATGTGTCAAATGGCTTCCACTTAGTCACTCTGCGGCTTGACACGACATTGATCGGTGACGTTGGTCACGCTGGAGTGGTTGGTGAGGTTGTCTCGTCTCCGTGAGTCCTGGTAGGCCCTGCCGGGGGGCCTTGGTTGTCTCCTTCTGTGTGTGGCCTCGCCCTTTGCCGGGCTTGCCTGCCCGGCAAAGGAGGCCTATCTCCTCATGGTATCCTGCTTCTCTGGCTCAATTCTGGTCCCTCTGATCTGCATGTTGGTCCTTCGAATCTCTTAGTCTCTTGGACTCGGACTTGGGCTGGTGCTCCAATCTTGTTCCCGTGCCTGTGCACAGTCTGGTCAACAGACTCAGGGTTTGTTGCACCGACACCCGGTGGTGAAAGCCCGGGCACCCGAGGTGTATAGAGGGGTCGCGCCCTTTGGGGCCACTGGATCGGGCACTCGGGGTGGTCAGGGGCCGCTCCCGGTCGGTGGCCGAGGGACCGAGCACCCAGGGCATAGGAGGTCGGGCACCCGGGGTGGTCCGAGGCCTTCGATGCTTCGCGTCTTGGGGTCCCTCTTCCTCCTCCTTCTCCCTTCTTTGATGGTGTAGATGTCTCTTGCGCTTGAACTCCTCGTCGTCGTCGATGAAGCTCTGGTAATACCTATGCATGCACACAAGAGGGATGTCAAGTAGTATACCCTCTTTGAAAGGGTCAATTGAACACGTGTAAAGGAGATGATTAACCTTTATGTATGTGAAGTAGATGTCGCGTGTGTCACTTGCCGAACAAACTCTTGACATGGTGATGTCTGTAGGATGCTTCTCATCATCCCCTCCCCCTTGGGTAAGATCCGACCTCGGATCAAACACCAAATCACCATGGGAAAGAGATGGCGTCGCCGTGTAGAAGTGAATGTTCACCAAGTACTCATAGTCTTGAAGCTCAAAGTGGGCACTCTCCAATGTCGCATCGGCTCGTGATTCCTTCAAAAGGAGCAAGAACAACAAACACTTGGTAAAACAAATGTGGTTAGCGTTAGGTCAAAACCAAGCATTCAAGTGGTGATTCACCAAACAAGTGTTGTCATCATGCATATCATATGGTGTGACAAAAGATTGCGTTATGTCATGTAAGCATATGGCTTGAGCACAATCAAGGGCATCATTGAAACAAGCATGTACTCCCTCCATTTCTAAATAGAAGTATCTCTAGAGATTCCACTATGGACCACATACGAATGTATATAGATGCATTTCAGAGTGTAGATTCACTCATTTTGCTCCGTATGTGGTCCATAGTGAAATCTCTACAAAGACTTATATTTAGGAATGGAGGGAGTAATTGTGAGGTAGAGATGCTAATATGTGTGACAAGAGAATGAACATCTACCTCATGGTCATAGCAAGCATGCATTAAGCGCTCAACAAATGGTCTATGGTATGTATATGAATCATTCACAATACCAAATATAATGAGATGTCCAAACACACGGGGCAAGTGCAAGACAATCCAAGCATAAGGTGCATAGGGTGTAGTGAAGATATGGTGGCACTCAACATAATGGAAAGAGCTATTGTCCAACATGTGTGAGGCAAGCAAGTCATTCAAGCTAGTAGTGCGAAGATGCAACATACCAGAGGTAATCATGGCAATCATGTCATGTGTGAAAATAGTAAGCATAGGCGATGCACATGACATATCACAAGCATGAAAACACGATATGATCAAAGGATCATCGTAGGCATCAGGGACAAAGTAAACATGGCGATAGTAAGTAAACCTCCACCAAGCATGCAAATACACATACAAGTCATAGAATCAAGTGTCATGTAAGATGCAAGGCATGTGTCACAAATGCATGGCTAAGGTATATAAATGAGTATATCATGCAAAGTGAACATGGCAATATGGGCATAAAGTGAGAAGTGGTAAATAATCCATAACCATGTCAGGGCCATGTAGAAGAAATGCGCGAAGACCTTGCACGACGAGGGTGGGTGGAGGGTAAGAACTCCATGGTGGTGCACGTCTTCATTGCTCTCTAGAGCTCGTTTCATCAACTCATGCGCTTGCGAAGTCGGCAAAGAATGATGTGTACCTACACAATAAGGAGACACACAAAACAAAGTGTGTGTGTGGTAAATGTACACATCATCCATCACGATGTGTATGTGCACGTGCGAATTAGCACAAGATAAACAATGCTCAAAGAAATCTGAGGCACGGTAGAGAAATATGTCATCCATCATGCAATGATAGTTATTGTGTTAGATACGTCTCCAACGTATTTATAATTTTGGACTGTTCCATGCTATTATATTATCTATTTTGGATGTTTTATATGCATTAATATGCTATTTTATATTATTTTTGGGACTACTTATTAACTCAGAGCCCAGTGTCAGTTTCTGTTTTTCCTTGTTTTTGAGTTTCGCAGAACAGGAATTTCAAACGGAATAAAACTTTACGATGATTTTTCTTGGACCAGAAGACACCTACGAGACTTGGAGATGAAGTCAGAAGACCCACCATGCGACGACAAGCCGTAGGGGCGCGACCCCTGGTTTGTGGGGCCCTCGGGAGTCCACCGACCTCCCTCTCAGCTCTATATATACTAAAATATTCCAAAACCCTCAGAGGCATCCACCAAAATACTTTTCCTCCACCGCAATCTTCTATTCCCATGAGAGCCCATCTTGGGGCCTTTTCCAGCGATCTGCCGGAGGGGGATTCGATCGCGGAGGGCATCTACATCAATCCTGTTGCCCTCCCGATGAAGCGTGAGTAGTTTACCACATACCTATGGATACATAGCGAGTAGCTAGATGGCTTCTTCTCTCTCTTTGATTCTCAATACCATGTTCTCCTCGATGTTCTTGGAGATCTATCCGATGTAATCTTCTTTTGCGGTGTGTGTGTGTCGAGATTGATGAATTGTTGATTTATGATCAGCTTGTCTATGAATATCATTTGAATCTTCTCTGAATTATTATATGCATGATTTAATATCTTTGTATTTCTCTTCGAATTATCGGTTTGGTTTGGAAAACTAGATTGGTTTTTCTTGCAATTGGAGAGGTGCTTAGTTTTGGGTTCAATCTTGCATGATGTCACCCAGTGACAAAGTAGGGGTAGCGAGACACGTATTGCATTGTTGCCATCAATGATAAAAAGATGGGGTTTTCATCATATTTCTTGAGTTTATCCCTCTACATCATGTCATCTTACTTAAGGTGTTACTCCATTCTTTATGAACTTAATACTCTAGATGCATGCTGGATAGCGGTCGATATGTGGAGTAATAGTAGTAGATGCAGGCAGGAGTCGGTCTACTTGACACGGACGTGATTCCTATATTCATAATCATTGCCTTGGATATTGTCATAACTTTGCGATTTTCTATCAATTGCTCGAGAGTAATTTGTTCACCCACCGTATTATTTGCCTTCAAGAGAGAAGCCTCTAGTGAAACATGTGGCCCCCGGGTCTTTTTTCCTTCATATATTTTCAGATCTATATACCAAAAATACCAAAAATACCTTGTTGCAATTTATTTACTTTTATGTTTTATTAATCTTTTATATCCATCTCTATCATATCTCACCTTTGCAAGTGACCGTGAAAGGATTGATAACCCCTTTATCGCGTTGGGTGCAAGTGTTTGATTGTTTGTGTAGGTGCATATATTGGGGACTTGCACGTTTCTCCTACTGGATTGATACCTTGGTTCTCAACTGAGGGAAATACTTATCTCTACTTTGCTGCATCACCCTTTCCTCTTCGAGGGAAAAACCAACGCAAGCTCAAGAAGTAGCAGGAAGAATTTCTGGCGCCGTTGCCGGGAGATCTACATCATGCCTACCAAGTACCCACCATAAACTCTCATCTCTTGCATTACATTATTTTCCATTTTCCTCTCGTTTTCCTCTCGCTCACTTCTAAAATGTTCAGAAAAATACAAAAATATTTGCCTTTTTATTCACCTTCTTTCTGTATGCCTTTTTGCCCATTTGCTATCTTTGCTTGTGTTGCCATGTGCCTTCTATTTTCTTGCATCTTTGCTTGCTAAAAATCTATTGATATGGATCCACGTGAAGTTTTCTACCTGGATCATCTTTGATTCATATGTGCCCATGCTGAAACCCCAACTAGTTTAGTTGAGGGAAAATCTTTAGATGAGCATGCTCATTTTGTGTGTCACCGTTTGTCTGAAAAAGGGAGACTCTTATGGAATCAAATAAATTGTTTGCTATGTTATGCTTGGAATCTTTGTGAACTTTTTGATTTTACTTGTTGCTCTAAGAACCCTAAAAAACACCTTCCCTACCTAAGTGAGTTTAATGATAATGAAATCTTATCTTCTTATGAAAAGGGTGTTTACAGTTACTATGATATCGAATAGATTGAAGAATTTATTGCTTTTAAGGGTGCTTATGAAGTTGCTTCTTTGATTGAAAAGTATGATATTACTCTCTACAAATCTGAAAATTTTGACATACTTAAATATTGCTATGGAAACTATGCTCATAATGTCTATGTCAAAGAATTTATTGAGAGAATGACCGTTACTTTGGAAGAAAATAATGATATGCATGAATCTATAGATAATTATGATTCCGATGATTTGATTGAAATATCCCTTGATGAACATGATGCTTGCTATTCTTATGGCCATGATGCCAATATTTATGGAGATGAATTTGCTAAAGTTCCTTATGTTAAACATGAGATTATTGCTATTGCACCCATACTTGATAGTTCCTTGAATCAAAAGCATGATTGCAATGATGTTATTATAAATTCTATTAATGTCAATTGTGCTAATAATATGCAAAAACCCAAGATTGGAGATTCTAGTTTTGCTATTTCCGCTACTTATTGCAATGATCATGATTGGGGTGATAATGCTTCTTATGATCTTGAAAATTTATTTGAGCCTCATGATGAATATGTTTTCTATAATATGGAAACTGGGTTTGGAAGAGTGTCAACTTTAGGAAATAATGATCCCACTACTTTGGAGATTGATAACTCTTATGCGATTTTTGATAAAAGTGGGTTTGGAGAGGTCACGACTTTATTGGATGATAATCCCACTATTTTGGAAGAGTGTCAACTTTGCATGCATGTGGATCATGTTGAAAATATTTTATATGATAGCTACATTGTTGAATTTGATTATGATCTGATACGTCCATTTTGCATCATGCTTTTATACCGATATTTATTGCATTATGGGCTGTTACTACATATTATGTCACAATACTTATGCCTATGCTCTCTTATTTTACAAGGTTTACATAAAGAGGGAGAATGCCGACAACTGGGATTCTGGGCTGGAAAAGGAGCAAATATTAGAGACCTATTCTGCACAACTCCAAAAGTCCTGAAACTTCACGAAAGTTATTTCCAGAATATATAAAAAATACTGAGCGCAAGAAGTACCAGAGGGGGGGCCACTCACTAGCCACGAGGGTGGGGGCCGCGCCCCCTGCCTCGTGGCCCCCCTTGGTGGCCCTTCGATGCCCATCTTTTGCTATATGGAGTCTTTCGTTGAGGAAAAAAATCATAAGCAAGCTCTTGGGACGAGACTCCGCTGCCACGAGGCGGAACCTTGGCGGAACCAATCTAGGGCTCCGGCGGAGCTGTTCTGCGGGGGACACTTCCCTCCGGGAGGGGGAAATCATCGCCATCGTCATCACCAAGGCTCCTCTCATCGGGAGGGGGCCAATCTCCATCAACATCTTCACCAGCACCATCTCCTCTCAAACCCTAGTTCATCTCTTGTATCCAATTCTTGTCTCTAAGTCTGGGATTGGTACCTGTAGGTTGCTAGTAGTGTTGATTACTCCTCGTAGTTGATGCTAGTTGGTTTATTTGGTGGAAGATCATATGTTCAGATCCTATATGCATATTAATACCCTCTGATTATGAACATGAATATTGTTTGTGAGTAGTTACGTTTGTTCCTGAGGACATGTGAGAAGTCTTGCTATTAGTAGTCATTTGAATTTGGTATTCGTTCGATATTTTGATGAGATGTATGTTGTCTCTCCGCTAGTGGTGTTATGTGAACGTCGACTACACGACACTTCACCATTATTTGGGCCTAAAGGAAGGAATTGGGAAGTAATAAGTAGATGATGGGTTGCTAGAGTGACAGAATCTTAAACCCTAGTTTATGCGTTGCTTCGTAAGGGGCTGGTTTGGATCCATATGTTTCATGCTATGGTTAGGTTTACCTTAATACTTCTTTTGTAGTTGCGGATGCTTGCAATAGGAGTTAATCATAAGTGGGATGCTTGTCCAAGTAAGGACAACACCCAAGCACTGGTCCACCCACATATCAAATTATCAAAGTACCGAACGTGAATCATATGAACGTGATGAAAACTAGCTTGACGATAATTCCCGTGTGTCCTCGGGAGCGCTTTCTTCTATATAAGAGTTTGTCCAGGCTTGTCCTTTGCTACAAAAAGGATCGGGCCACCTTGCTGCACTTTATTTACTTTTGTTACTTGTTGCTCGTTACAAATTATCTTATCACAAAACTATCTGTTATCTATAATTTCAGTGCTTGCAGAGAATACCTTGCTGAAAACCGCTTATCATTTCCTTCTGCTCCTCGTTGGGTTTGACACTCTTACTTATCGAAAGGACTATGATAGATCCCCTATACTTGTGGGTCATCAAGACTCTTTTCTGGCACCGTTGTCGGGGAGTGAAGCGCCTTTGGTAAGGAAAAATTTATGTAGTGTGCTAAAATTTACTGTTACTTGTTACTATGGAAAGTAATCCTCTGAGGGGCTTGTTCGGGGTATCTTCACCCCGACCAGTAGAGCAAAGAGTTGCTCCTCAACCTACTGAAAATGAAAATGTCTACTTTGAAATTCCTTCGGGTATGATAGAAAAACTGCTAGCTAATCCTTTTGCAGGAGATGGAACATTACATCTTGATGAGCACCTAATATATGTGGATGAAGTTTGTGGATTATTTAAGCTTGCAGGTATGCCCGATGATGTTATCAAGAATAAGGTCTTCCCTTTATCTTTGAAGGGAGATGCATTGACATGGTATAGGCTATGTGATGATATGGGATCATGGAACTACAAACGATTAAAATTGGAATTTCATCAGAAGTTTTATCCTATGCATCTTGTTCATCGTGATCGTAATTATATATATAATTTTTGGCCTCGCGAGGGAGAAAGCATCGCTCAAGCTTGGGGGAGGCTTAAATCAATGTTATATTCATGCCCAAATCATGAGCTCTCAAGTGAAATGATTATTCAAAATTTTTATGCTCGGCTTTCTGACAACAATCGCACCATGCTCGATACTTCTTGTGCTGGCTCTTTTATGATGAAGACTATCGAATTCAAATGGGATTTATTGGAAAGAATTAAACACAACTCTGAAGATTGGGATCTCGACGAAGGTAAGGAGTCAGGTATGACACCTAAGTTTGATTGTTAAATCTTTTATGGATACCGATGTTTTCTATAAATTTAGCACTAAATATGGACTTGACTCTGAGATAGTAGCTTCTTTTTGTGAATCTTTTGCTACTCATGTTGATCTCCCTAAGGAGAAGTGGTTGAAATATCATCCTCCCATAGAAGTAAAAGTAGCTGGACCTATTAAAGTTGAAGAAAAGACTATCACTTATAATGATCCTATTATTCCTACTGCTTATGTTGAGAAACCACCTTTTCCTGTTAGGATAGAAGATCATACTAAAGCTTCAACTGTGGTTCATAAAAGCAATATTAGAACCTATAAACCTCCTAAGCAAGTTAAAGTTGAACCTAATATTGCTATTGTTAAGGATCTCTTGGCTGATAATATTGATGGGCATGTTATTTATTTCTGTGATGAAACTGCTAGAATTGCTAAACCTTGTGCTAAAGATAAACATAGACCTGTGGTAGGCATGCCTGTTATTTCTGTTAAAATAGGAGATCATTGTTATCATGGCTTGTGTGATATGGGTGCTAGTGCTAGTGCAATACCTATTGACTTATACAAAGAAATTATGCATGATATTGCACCTGCTGAGTTAGAAGATATTGATGTCACAATTAAACTTGCCAATAGAGATACTATTTCACCAATTGGGATTTTTAGAGATGTTGAAGTCTTGTGTGGGAAAACTAAATATCCTACTGATTTTCTTGTTCTTGGTTCCCCACAAGATAGCTTTTGTCCCATTATATTTGGTAGACCCTTCTTAAACACTGTTAATGCTAGGATAGACTGTGAAAAGGATGTTGTTACTATTGGTTTAGGTGATATGTCTCATGAATTCAACTTTTCTAAATTTCGTAGACAACACCGTGAAGAGGAATTTCCTAGTAAAGATGAAATTATTGGTCTTGCTTCTATTGCCGTACCTCCTAGTGATCCTTTAGAATAATATTTGCTAGACCATGAAAATGATATGTTTATGAATGAAAGAAGGGAAATAGATGAAGTGTTCTTTAAACAGGGACCTATTCTGAAACACAACTTGCCTATTGAAATCTTAGGGGATCCTCCTTTGCCCAAGGATGATCCCGTGTTTGAGCTTAAACCATTGCCTGATACTCTTAAATATGCTTATCTTGATGAAAAGAAGATATATCCTGTTATTATTAGTGCTAACCTTTCAGAGAAGGAGGAAGAAAAATTATTGAAAACTCTGAAGAAGCACCTTGCTGCTATTGGATATACTCTTGATGATCTTAAGGGCATTAGTCCCACTCTATGTCAACACAAAATAAATTTGGAGAAAGATGCCAAACCAGTTATTGATCATCAACGATGGCTGAATCCTAAGATGAAAGAAGTGGTAAGAAAAGAAATACTAAAGCTCCTTGAGGCAGGTATAATTTATCCCGTTGCTGATAGTCACTGGGTAAGTCCTGTCCATTGTGTTCCTAAGAAGGGAGGTATTACTGTCGTTCCTAATGATAAAGATGAATTGATTCCGCAAAGAATTATTACAGGTTATAGGATGGTAATTGATTTCGGCAAATTAAATAAGGCTACTAAAAAGATCATTACCCCTTACCTTTTATTGATCAAATGCTAGAAAGATTATCCAAACATACACATTTTTGCTTTCTAGATGGTTATTCTAGTTTCTCTCAAATACCTGTGTCAGCTGATGATCAAGCTAAGACCACTTTTACTTGCCCTTTCGGTACTTTTGCTTATAGACGTATGCCATTTGGTTTATGTAATGCACATGCTACCTTTCAAAGATGCATGATGGCTGTATTCTCTGACTTTTGTGAAAAGATTTGTGAGGTTTTCATGGACGATTTCTCCATTTATGGATCCTATTTTGATGATTGCTTAAGCAACCTTGATCAAGTTTTGCAGAGATGTGAATAAACTAACCTTGTCTTGAATTGGGAGAAGTGCCACTTTATGGTTAATGAAGGTATGGTCTTGGGGCACAAAATTTCTGAAAGGGGCATTGAAGTTGATAAAGCTAAAGTTGATGGATAAAGCTAAAGTTGATGCTATTGAAAAGATGCCGTGTCCCAAGGACATCAAAGGTATAAGAAGTTTCCTTGGTCATGCCGACTTTTATAGGAGGTTCATTAAGGACTTCTCAAAAATTTCTCGGCCTCTGACTAATTTATTACAAAAAGATATACCATTCGTCTTTGATGATGATTGTGTAGAAGCATTTGAAATACTTAAGAAAGCATTGATCTCTGCACCTATTGTTCAGCCACCTGATTGGAATTTACCTTTTGAAATTATGTGTGATGCTAGTGATTATGTTGTAGGTGTTGTTCTAGGGCAAAGATTTGATAAGAAATTAAATGTTATTCAATATGCTAGTAAAACTCTAGACAATGCCCAGAGAAATTATGCTACTACTAAAAAAGAATTCTTAGCAGCTGTATTTGCTTGTGATAAGTTCAGACCTTATATTGTTGATTCTAAAGTAACTATTCGCATGGATCATGCTTCTATTAAATATCTTATGGAAAAGAAAGATGCTAAACCTAGACTTATTAGATGGGTTCTCTTGCTACAAGAATTTGATTTGCATATTATTGATAGAAAGGGAGCTGAGAACCCCGTTGCAGATAACTTGTCTAGGTTAGAAAATGTTCTTAATGACCCACTACCTATTGATGATAGCTTTCCTGATGAATAATTAAATGTCATAAACGCTTCTCATACTGCTCCATGGTACGCTGATTATGCTAATTACATTGTTGCTAAATTTCTACCACCTAGTTTCACATACCAGCAAAAGAAAAAGTTTTTCTATGATTTAAGACATTACTTTTGGGATGACCCACATCTCTATAAAGAAGGAGTATATGGTGTTATTAGATGTTGTGTACATGAGCATGAACAGGAACAGATCCTACGCAAGTGTCACTCTGAAGCTTATGGAGGACACCACGCTGGAGATAGAACTGCACATAAGGTATTGCAATCCGGTTTTTATTGGCCTACTCTCTTCAAGGATGCCCATAAGTTTGTCTTATCTTGTGATGAATGTCAAAGAATTGGTAATATTAGTAGACGTCAAGAAATGCCTATGAATTATTCACTTGTTAGTGAACCATTTGATGTTTGGGGCTTTGATTATATGGGACCTTTTCCTGCCTCTAATGGGTATACACATATTTTAGTTGCTATTGATTATGTTACTAAGTAGGTAGAAGCTATTCCAACTAGTAGTGCTGATCATAACACCTCTATTAAGATGCTTAAAGAAGTTATTTTTCTGAGTTTTGGAGTCCCTAGATATTTAATGACTGATGGTGGTTCGCATTTTATTCATGGTGCTTTCTGTAAAATGCTTGCTAAGTATGATGTTAATCATAGAATCACATCGCCTTATCACCCACAGTCTAGTGGTCAAGTAAAATTGAGTAACAGAGAACTCAAATTAATTTTGCAAAAGACTGTTAATAGATCTAGAAAGAATTAGTCCAAGAAACTTGATGATGCATTATGGGCCCATAGAACTGCATATAAAAATCCTATGGGTATGTCTCCGTATAAAATGGTTTACGGAAAAGCATGTCACCTACCTCTCGAACTAGAACATAAGGCTTATTGGGCTAATAAAGAGCTCAATTATGATTTCAAACATGCCTGCGAGAAAAGGTTATTTGACATTAGCTCACTTGATGAATGGAGAACCCAAGCCTATGAGAATGCCAAATTGTTTAAAGAAAAAGTTAAAAGATGGCATGACAAAAGGATACAAAAGCGTGAGTTTAATGTAGGTGTAGCGACCAGATCTCAAACGGTCCAATCTCTGTGCTCCGGTGTCATCCCTGGATCAGTAATGCTGACACCACATAGTACTTGAAGGATTTATAACAGAGTAGCAATCACACACTTATTACATCGAGTGTCTCAAAAGAGAACTTATTACAATAAATATGGCTTAAGGCCATCTAATAACGATAACAGCGGAAGGCTTGGAAGATAAGTGAGTCCATCAACTCCAATGGCATCACTGAGTATAGAACCATGACCTAACGGCACCTTACTCATCGTCTGAAAAGTCTGCAACATGAACGTTGCAGCCCGAAACGGGTCAGCAGATGGAATATGCTGGCAATGTAACACATAGAGAGCAATGAAGGAATAAGACTATACTACATGCATATTTGGCTAGTGGAAAGCTCTATGGTTATAGTTTTGCGTAAAGCTAATTTTTCCCTACTCAAAGGAATAAATTTTATTTAACTATCATGGTGGTTGTTAAACATTGAGAGTGTAAACACCCTCTCAATCCCAATTAAACATCATCATTAAAAACCCAACAAATTAATTAGAGTAACATGATGAGATTCACATGATAATCCAAGTACTAGATACTCAAGTTGTCCATAACCGGGGACACGGCTAACCATGATTAGTTTATACACTATGCAGAGGTTTGCGCACTTTTCCCCACAAGACTCGATCTCCTCCGTTGGGATTCTCGCACTACATGGTGTTTGAGAAACGGATGACCGAGACATAGTCTTTCAGAAGCGCTAGCACCTTACGATCGGGTAGACCGTTACACCTACTTTCCCCTACATCTGCTAGTCTACCACTGTAAGAGTTCGCACAACTTAGTCAACTATTCTAGCGCCCATAGTAGCTTGTGGCAGCACACGGAAGTTTCTAGTTTGAATAATCTCATGATCCCTTTGAGCCTGGGTGGTGGTCCAAAATAAAAACAGGCAATCGCTGGAATACCCAGGTGCCTCAATCCACCTAGATGTGTATTTAAGTTGCCACCTTAGATAAACCATTAATTTAACAAACTCACATCTGTCATGGATACACTCACCCAATCCACGTCTACTAGCATAGCATGGCAGAATAAGCAAACGTAGAAGTAACTCCCAAAGGTTTGATAATAACAGGTAGTAGGTACTACCTTATCTGCTTCCCAAACCCACAATTTAATTAGATCCTAATCATGCAATGTGTGAGGGTTGATCTAATGCAATAAAAACTGGGTAATAGGAAGTATGATCAAAGTGTTACTTGCCTTGCTGATGATCCGCAAAACCTAGCGATTAAAAGTAGCAAGCGGCGCACTCCGGGTACTCTATCGCAAACAAAAAGCATACAATATGTACTCAACTAATGCGCAGGTAAAACTCAAATAAGAGATCTAACCAGAAAGTTCAACTTAAGAACTCCGGTTGGCAAAAAGAATCAAATCGAACGAAGCAACGAAAGACAAACGACAAAAGAAACAAGCTTCGTTTACTATTCTGGATCTAGGTCAAATTTTACAGAGGCAAAAACTTGTTTGAGTTGGTTAAACATAAAGAGGGTTTCGATACGAAACTCCAGGCGCTTGAATCGCCTGATTCCGATAAACGAGCGAAAAGTTATACTAGAACGAAAATCAGATAAGAAACCACGATCAGAAAAATCGCGAAATAAATCCGAGAAAAAGAAAAACAACGAACGGATTAACGAACGAACGTTCGTTATCTGGATCTAAACGATGAACGCGTTCGTTAAAACGAACGAGCGAACACTCGCTAATTAACTAAAGCGAGAGAAAAAAACCGATCTATCTAAAAAACCGAAACTAAAAAAACCGAAAATAAACAAGTGAAAACCAACGGTTTTCTAAAAAACGGTGGCGGCGGCGCGGCAGCGGCGGCGGCTGGCGGCGGTTGGGGCGACGGCTTGGGCTGCTTCGGCCCAGGTGGCGCGCTATATAAAGCCCCCCCCCCCCTGAGGAGTCCGGGCCAAACATGGCCCGGAGGTCGGTTCGGACTTTTTTTTAATTATTACGCGTAGAAAAACAAACAAAAGGAATACTAAACCGACTCCAAAAATCCCAAAATAAATTTTCCCTGGCTTCTAAAATCAAAGCGCACAGGATGAACATTTATTTGGGGCCTAAATGCAATTTTGAAAAGCGCACATTTTCCTAAATTCAAATAAAATAGCAAATAAAACCAAAATAAAATCTTATTTGATTTTATTATTAAATCCTCAATATTTCTTTATTTTGGGAAAGTCATTTTATTCCCTCTCTCAGATTTCTATAATAGAAATAACTGAAGATAAAATAAATAAAATCAAATGATCCTATTTTCAAAATTTGAGAAAACTCAAATATGAAAATAACGAAATCCCCAACTCTCTCCAAGGGTCCTTGAGTTGCGTAGAATTTCTAGGATCAACCAAAATGCAATAAAATATGATATGCAAAGATGATCTATTGTATAACGTTCCAAATTGAAAATTTGGGATGTTACAAACCTACCCCCTTAAGATGAATCTCGCCCTCGAGATTCGGGTTGGCTAGAAAATAGGTGAGGGTGGTCCTTCAGCAATTCTTCCTCTCGTTCCCAGGTGGCTTCATCCTCCGTGTGGTGGCTCCACTAAACTTTGAAAAACTTGATAACCTTACTGCAGGTGACTCGGCTGGCATACTCAAGAATCTTAACTGGTTTCTCCTTGTAGGTCAAATCACTTTCCAACTGAATCGCTTCCAGTGGCACTGTATCTCTCAGCGGTATATCAGCCATCTCCGTGTGGCACTTCTTCAACTGTGAAACGTGGAACACGCCGTGAACTCCTGACAATCCTTCGGGCAATTCCAACTTATAAGCTACTTCTCCCATACGCTCCAAAACCTTGTATGGTCCTACAAAACGTGGCGCTAACTTTCCCTTAACTCCAAAGCGCTTAACTCCCCGAAGTGGAGATACTCGAAGATAAACTCGGTCTCTGACTTTGTAAACTGTCTCCTTGCGTTTAGGATTTGCGTAGCTCTTCTGCATGGACTGGGCTACCTTGAGCCTATCGCGAATCAATTTCACCTTCTGTTCAGACTCCTTAATCAGATCCGGTCCAAACAACTGGCGGTCTCCAACTCCATCCACGACAATGGGGTCCTGCACCTCCTTCCGTACAAGGCTTCGAAAGGGGCCATCTTCAAACTGGATTGATAACTGTTGTTATAAGAGAACTCTGCGTATGGCAAATTCTTGTCCCAACTAGATCCATAATCTAGCGCACAAGCTCTCAGCATATCCTCCAAAATCTGATTGACTCTCTCGGTCTGTCCATCTGTCTGTGGATGGAAAGCTGTACTGAACTCTAGACTAGTACCCAAAGTTTCATGCAACTGATTCCAGAACTTTGAGGTAAATTGGGTTCCTCTATCTGATACAATGCTCCTTGGAACTCCATGCAGACATACGATCCTGGTCATGTATATCTTTGCCAACTTGGCACTAGTATAGGTAGTCTTCATTGGAATGAAATGAGCTACCTTTGTCAAATGATCGACTACAACCCAAATCGAGTCATAGCTTGAACGAGTTCTAGGCAATCCTGTAATAAAATCCATGCCTAACTTATCCCACTTCCATTCGGGTATCGGCAATGGCTGTAGCAATCCCGCTGGCTTCTGATGCTGTGCCTTTACTCTCTGACATACATCACAAACTGCTACATACTCCGCAATATCCTTCTTCATTCAGGTCCACCAAAAAGTATCCTTCAAATCCAAATACATCTTGGTATTTCCTGGGTGAATCGAATATGGTGAATCATGGGCCTCTTGCAGAATCAACTTCCTGATCTCCGAATCATTAGGCACATAAACACGGTCTTCAAACCATAAGGTATCGTGCTCATCCTCACAGAATTCTTTAGCTTTTCCTTTGCTCATTTTCTCCTTAATAGAAGCAATCTCCTTGTCAGTCCTTTGAGCTTCTCTGATCTTATCCATCAAAGTAGAGTGAATCTCCAATGCTGCTACATAGCCTCTTGGGACTATCTCCAAACATAGCTCACGAAGATTTTCGGCTAACTCCCTTGGTAAATCTCCCGTCATTAGGGTGTTGACATGACTTTTATGGGTCAGCGTGTCGGCTACTACGTTAGCCTTTCCGGGGTGATAATGCAATCTCTTATCATAATCCTTGATGAGCTCCAACCATCTCCTTTGCCTGAGATTCAACTCCTTCTGCGTGAAAATAGACTTCAAACTCTTGTGATCTGTGTACACCTCACAATGATTTCCAATGAGAAAGTGTCTCCAAGTCTTCAATGCATGCACTACGGCTGCTAACTCCAAATCATGTGTGGAATAATTTAACTCATGAGGCTTAAGCTGTCGTGAGGCATATGAAACAACTCTTCCTTCTTACATAAGCACTACTCCAAGTCCTCGACGTGAAGTGTCGCAATACACCTCATAATCCTTGGTCTGATCTGGCAAAATCAACACTGGTGATGTAACCAAATGTTTCTTCAACTCCTGGAAACTGGCCTCACATTCCTCGGTCCATATAAACTTGGTATCCTTCTTCAACAACTCCGTCATAGGCTTCACAATCTTCGAGAAATTTTCAATGAATCTCCGGTAGTATCCTGCAAGTCCAAGAAAACTCCAGATCTCTCCAACTGTTGTTGGCGCTTCCCAATTTGTCACAGTGTCAACCTTGGTGGGATCTACTGTTATACCTTCTCCGGATATAACGTGTCCGAGAAATCCAACTTCCTTCAACCAAAATTCACATTTGCTAAACTTGGCATAGAACCGATGTTCTCTGAGTTTACCAAGTACCAAACGCAAATGCTCCTTATGCTCCTCTTCATTTTTCGAGTAAACCAGGATATCATCAATGAACACTACGATGAACTTATCCAAAAACTCCATAAATAATTTGTTCATCATGTTCATAAAATATGCAGGTGCGTTAGTCAGACCAAATGACATAACGGTATACTCGTACAACCCATACCTAGTGGTAAAAGCCATCTTAGGTATATCCTATTCTCGAATCTTCAACTGATGGTATCCTGATCGTAGATCGATCTTGGAAAATACCTTAGCTCCTTGCAATCGATCAAACAGATCATTGATCATCGGTAGTGGGTACTTGTTCTTGATGGTTACTTCATTCAATCCTCGATAATCAACAACCATCCTTAACGATCCATCCTTCTTCTCCACTAGAAGTACTGGCGATCCCCAAGGCGAAGAACTTGGGCGAATATATCCTTTATTCAGTAACTCCTTAATCTACTTCTTAATCTCTTCCAAATCCTTTGCGGGCACCCTATATGGTCTCTTAGATATTGGCCCTGTGCCTGGCAAAAGCTCAATCAAAAACTCAATATCTCTATCCGGTGGCATGCCTGGCAACTCCTCTGGAAATACATCAGGGAAATCCTTCACTACTAGTACTTCCTCCTGCACAACTCCTGTTAACGAATTTACTTGAGTCCTTTTAGGCACATGCCGGGATACATACTTGATCTTTCTCCCTTCTGGGGTGGTAAGCAAAGTTGACTTACTGGCGCAATCGATGTTCCCTCCATACATCGATAGCCAATCCATACCCAGAATTACATCCAAACCTTGTGATTCCAAAATGATTAAATCCGAGGGAAACACATGCCTACCTATACTCAATGGCACTTGAAAACATCCCTTACTAGCCATATACTCCGCTCCTAGTGAGCTTACTAACATGGGTGTTCTAAGAACCTTAGTGGGCAGGTTATACTTATCCACAAATCCCCTTGATATGTATGAATGCGATGCACCAGTATCGAAAAGAACGATTGCGGTAAATGACTTAACCAAAAACTTACCGATTACTACATCCGGCTGCTCTTCAACCTCCTTCACGTTAACGTGGTTCACCTGTCCCCTATTGAAAGGGTTCGGCTTCTTCCCATAGCTTCCATTGCCATTTCCATTCTGAGATTCAGGACATTCATTGACATAATGTCCGGTCTTCTAGCACTTAAAGCAAGTGACTTGGCTCAGGTCTCTTTTGGCTGGGGTTGATGGGTTGGTATGGTTCTAGCAATTGCTTCCCCCATTCCCATTACCATTCTAGGGGCCATTATGATTGTGCGAGCTACCTCCTCCATGGGTATGCTGAAAATGTCCTCCCGATCTAGGGGTAAAACGTGGCTTCTGTTGAGCTCCTGACTTGTACTTCCCTTGTCCATACTTCCTCTTGCGATTCTCAATCTGTTGCTGCTTCCCTTCAATCATAAGAGCACGACCTACCAACTCCTGGTAGTTGTTGAAGGTTGCTACCATCAACTGCATGCTCAACTCATCATTCAGTCCATCCAGAAACTTCTCCTGCTTAGCTGCATCCGTAGCAACGTCATCTGGGGCATAACGTGCTAGCTTACTAAAGTCCTCCACATACTGGCCAACTGTCCGTCCTCCTTGGCATAAGTTGCGAAACTCACGCTTCTTCATGGCCATAGCTCCTGCTGAAATATGGGCAATACAGAAAGCCTGCTGGAACTGGTCCCATGTGACAGTGTCGATAGGGAAAGTGGCTGTGAAATTCTCCCACCATGAGGAAGCGGGTCCGTCAAGCTGATGTGCGGCAAACTTCACTTTTTCCGCATCTGTGCATCCTGCCATGGTCAACTCCCTTGCTGTGTTGCGGAGCCAATCATCTGCTACTATAGGCTCGGTGTTACTGGAAAACATCGGCGTATTCAGCCTAAGAAAATGGGCTAAGTGATCAATAGGTGGTGGTGGTGGTGGGTTGTTGTTGTTGTTGTTGTTGTTGTTGTTGTTGTTCCCCTGATACTGATTCTGGACTAGCAACTGCATCAACGTGTTCTGCTGCTGGATCAACTGAGTGAGCTCCGATGGGAAGGTAAATCCGGGGTCACGTCTCAGAGGCATCTGAGGGTTTAGAAAAGATGAGATTTAAGAATAGAGAGGGGTCTAGAGAGAAAACACTACCCATATGCACATGAGGCAAAAGCAAACAATTCACTTCATTCAATCAAACAAGGGCATACAATCGATCTAACTATCGCAAAAGTGCTCGGACTACTATATTTACATGGTGGACTACTACTACTATTGGGGTGGTCTACTAGAAATATTCTTCGGTTGCAGACTCCATGAAATCTGCTCCTGCTTCATCAACATAGTCATCATCGCTATCATCTGGATCCGAGTTGGTGTCGTCGATGATGATGTAGTCTTCCGGGCAAATCTCCTTGGGTTCTTCGTTTTCTTCTACTGGTGTAGGGCCCCCCATGAATATTCCTAGCTTCATTGTTAGGTCGGCATTCTTATCCACTATTACGTCGATTTCCTCCTCATAATCTTCACGTGTAGCCTTGAGTTCTTCCTCCAGTTCCGTGATTCTTGTCCTCACTATCTTCAGATCTATCATGTCGACGCACATCTGGTTCTCCTGACATCGAATGTGCTGGTTTAACTCCTAGATAAAAGCTGCAATTGATCTATCCTTCCTGGTGCTGATCATCTCCCAGTGCTCATCTCGGCGCCCACAAATCTAGTAGATAGTATCCTTGAGATCATTGCAGTAAACTTCTCCAATGCGTCACATGGTGATGTGAGCTGCCACGCTCTTTCCTGGATTCCAGGTTGGTGCATCAAAGGAAAACTCTATAGGTTTGGTGACTGGCATGAATGTCCTTCCTGGAACTTGAACTTGAATCATCCAGCGCTCTTCTTCAGGTAAAGTGGTGTTGTAGGTCCCGGTGAAGCTTGGTACTCCTATGTTTAGATATCTAGTGACTTCCTTCAAGTGACGTCCAAAGGGTGTATCTTCACCCGGTTGTGTGAACTTGTTCCTTGCATCCGCCATCCTAAAAGAGTAGAAAAGATGAGGAGTCAGAATGAGAAGAGTGAGTAGTGATATAGGCTTTAGCTTAGTGGTCGTGTCCTACAGTCAGCATGTGCTCTGATACCATCTGGTAGCGACCAGACCTCAAACCGTCCAATCTCTGTGCTCCAGTGTCATCCCTGGATCAGTAATGCTGACACCACACAATACTTGAAGGATTTATAACAGAGTAGCAATCACACTTATTACATCAAGTGTCTCAAAAGAGAACTTATTACAATAAATATGGCTTAAGGCCATCTAATAATGATAACAACGAAAGGCTTGGAAGATAAGTGAGTCCATCAACTCCAACGGCATCACTGAGTATAGAACCACAACCTAGTGGCACCTTACTCGTCGTCTGAAAAGTCTGCAACATGAACATTGCAGCCCGAAACGGGTCAGCACATGGAATATGCTGACAATGTAACACATAGAGAGCAATGAAGGAATAAGACTATACTACATGCATATTTGGCTGGTGGAAAGCTCTATGGTTACAGTTTTGCGTAAAGCCAAATTTTCCCTACTGCAAAGGAATAAATTTTATTTAACTATCATGGTGGTTGTTAAACATTGAGAGTGTAGACACCCTCTCAATCCCAATTAAACATCATCATTAAAAACCCAACAAATTAATTAGAGTAACATGATGAGATTCACATGATAATCCAAGTACTAGATACTCAAGTTGTCCATAACCGGGGACACGGCTAACCATGATTAGTTTATACACTCTGCAGAGGTTTGCGCGCTTTTCCCCACAAGACTCGATCTCCTCCGTTGGGATTCTCGCACTACATGGTGTTTGAGAAACGGATGACCGAGACATAGTCTTTCAGAAGCGCTAGCACCTTACGATCGGGTAGATTGTTACACCTACTTTCCCCTACATCTACTAGTCTACCACTGTAAGAGTTCGCACAACTTAGTCAACTATGCTAGAGCCCATAGTAGCTTGTGGCTGCACACAGAAGTTTCTAGTTTGAATAATCTCATGATCCCTTTGAGCCTGGGTGGTGGTCCAAAAGAAAAACATGCAATCACTGGAATACCCAGGTGCCTCAATCCACCCAGATGTGTATTTAAGTTGCCACCTTAGATAAACCATTAATTTAACAAACTCACATCTGTCATGGATACACTCACCCAATCCACGTCTACTAGCATAGCATGGCAGAATAAGCAAACGTAGAAGTAACTCCCAAAGGTTTGATAATAACAGGTAATAGGTACTACCTCATCTACTTCCCAAACCCACAATTTAATTAGATCCTAATCATGCAATGTGTGAGGGTTGATCTAATGCAATAAAAACTGGGTAATAGGAAGTATGATGAAAGTGTTACTTGCCTTGCTGATGATCCGCAAAACCTAGCGATTCGAAGTAGCAAGCGGCGCACTCCGGGTACTCTATCGCAAACAAACAAGCATACAATAAGTACTCAACTAATGCACAGGTAAAACTGAAATAAGAGATCTAACCAGAAAGTTCAACTTAAGAACTCCGGTTGGCAAAAAGAATCAAATCGAACGAAGCAACGAAAGACAAATGACAAAAGAAACAAGCTTCGCTTACTATTCTGGATCTAGGACAAATTTCATAGAGGCAAAAACTTGTTTGAGTTAGTTAATCGGAAAGAGGGTTTCGTGACGAAACTCAAGGCGCTTGAATCGCCTGATTCCGATAAACGAGCTAAAAGTTATACTAGAACGAAAATCGGATCAGAAATCGCGATTAGAAAAATTGCGGAATAAATCTGAGAAAAAGAAAAACGACGAACAGATTAACGAACGAACGTTCGTTATCTGGATCTATACGATGAACGCGTTCGTTAAAATGAACGAACGAGCGAACGCTCGCTAATTAACTAAACCGAGAGAAAAAAACCGATCTATCTAAAAAAAGAAACTAAAAAAACCGAAAGTAAACCGGTGAAAACCAACGGTTTTCTAAAAAAAAACCGGCGGCATGGCGGCGGCTGGCGGTGGTTGGGGCGGCGGCTTGGGCTGCGTCGGCCCAGGTGGCGCGCTATATAAAGCCCCCCCCCCCTGAGGAGTCCGGGCCAAACATGGCCCGGAGGTCGGTTCGGACTTTTTTTTAAATTATTATGCGCAGAAAACAAACAAAAGGAATACTAAACGATCTCCAAAAATCCCGAAATCAATTTTCCCTGGCTTCTAAAATCAAGCCGCACAGGATGAACATTTATTTGGGGCCTAAATGCAATTTTGAAAAACACGCATTTTTCCTAAATTCAAATAAAATAGCAAATAAAACCAAAATAAAATCTTATTTGATTTTATTATTAAATCCTCAATATTTCCTTATTTTGGGAAAGTCATTTTATTCCCTCTCTCATATTTCTATAATAGAAATAACTGAAGATAGAATAAATAAAATCAAATGATCCTATTTTCAAAATTTGAGAAAACTCAAATATGAAAATAACGAAATCCCCAACTCTCTCCGAGGGTCCTTGAGTTGCGTAGAATTTCTAGGATCAACCAAAATGCAATAAAATATGATATGCAAAGATGATCTATTGTATAACATTCCAAATTGAAAATTTGGGATGTTACATTAGGTGATTATGTATTGCTATACAACTCTCGTTTAAAATTTTTTGCAGGAAAACTTCTCTCTAAATGGGAAGGTCCTTACGTTATCGAGGAGGTCTATCGTTCCGGTGCCATAAAAATCTACAACTTCGAAGGCACAAATCCGAAGGTGGTGAACGGTCAAAGAATCAAACATTATATCTCAGGTAATCCTATAAATGTTGAAACCAATGTTATTGAAACCGTGACCCCGGAGGAATACATAAGAGACACTTCCGGAATGTTTCAGACTCCGAAAAGGAATAGGTATGTGGTACGGTAAGTAAACCGACTCCCAAAACAATTCTAATGGCAATTTTTCTCCATTTTGGAATATTTAGAAAAATAGAAAATAAGAAGTAGTCCAGGAAGGACACGAGGGCTCCACGAGGGTGGAGGGCGCGCCCTACCCCCCTGGGCGCGCCCCTTGCCTCGTGGGAACCTCGTGCGCTCTCCGGACTCCATTTTCTTGCACATTACGTATTTTGGTCGGTGAAAATTCATTATATAATCTCCCGAAGGTTTTGACCACCGTATCACGCAAAAATCTCCTGTTCTTGTTTCGAGCTGTTTTCTGCCAGGGTTGTCAAAGCCAAGCATCATGTCATCTCCCTCCTCCTCCAACAATGAGGGCAACAATGCTTGGCTAATGAAAATAGAGTTGAAGAGAGAAGAACCCATGGAGATCAACAAGGATGAAGGGATCAAGAAGGCCACGGAGGACCAAGTTCTGGCAACAGAAGACATCCTTCAACTTGATTGCAATCTTCTTCCCCCAGCTGAGATCGAAGCTTTCAATATGATTGAGTTAGCTCGTATACAAAACAAATATCTTACACGTGAAAATATTTTGTTGAAGGAGCATATCATCGCACTCAAGGGAATTTTTCGCAAGTTGGAAGACCTCCTACGCTCGATGTGCGACTATCCATCATCACCAACACCCTCTTCACTGACGAGAAAGGATATATAATCATATGGGTATGGGCACTCCCCTTGGCAACTGCCAATCTTGGGGGAGGTGCCCCGGTATCATATCACCATCACACTCCTATCTTTACCGTCTTTCTTAGTTCGATCCTTTTGATAATATCTTGATCTAGTAGAATAAAGTTTTAGTATGATCCAGTTGTGAGTTTTGCTTTACGGTCCTTCTATGTAATCGAGTACGTGAGCTATATATAATAAAGTTTAGTGTTGAGTCAAGGGCCTGATTATTTTGCTATGATCTTGAGTGAATAAAAGAAAATAGAAAGAATAAAAATAAATAAAAGAGATCATATGGATCTTATGGAGAGTAATGAGCTCACATATAAAGAGTATGATGAATAAAAGTTGTTGAGAGTTGACAAACATAGTTTTGGTCATCGTTGCAATTAATAGGAAGTAATAAAGAAAGAGAGGTCTTCACATATAAATACACTATCTTGGACATCTTTTATGATTGTGAGCACTCATTAAAATATGACATGCTAAAGAGTTGACGTTGGACAAGGAAGATAACGTAATGGGTTATGTTTTCTTACATCTGAGATAAATTATATTGTCATGGATCATCCAACATGATTGAGCTTGCCTTTCCCCTCATGCTAGCCAAATTCTTTGCACCAAGTAGACATACTACTTGTGCTTCCAAATACCCTTAAACCCTGTTTTGCCATGAGAGTCCACCATATCTACCTATGGATTGAGTAAGATCCTTCAAGTAAGTTGTCATCGGTGCAAGCAATAAAAATTGCTCTCTAAATATGTATGACTTATTAGTGCGGGAGAAAATAAGCTTTATACGATCTTGTGATGTGGAAGAAATAAAAGCGACGGACTGCATAATAAAGGTCCATATCACAAGTGGTAATATAAAGTGACGTTCTTTCGCATTAAGATTTTGTGCATCCAACCATAAAAGCGCATGACAACCTCTGCTTCCCTCTGCGAAGGACCTATCTTTTACTTTTATTTCCCACCTTACATAAGAGTCATGGTGATCTTCACCTTTCCTTTTTACATTTTATCTTTTGGCAAGCACAATATGCTGGAAAGATCCTAGTATATATGGCTAATTGGATGTTAGTTTTCATGAACTATTATTGTTGACATTACCCTTGAGGTAAAATGTTGGGAGGCAAAACTATAAGCCCCTATCTTTCTCTGTGTCCGATTAAAACTCCATACCCATAAGTATTGCTTGAGTGTTAGCAATTGTGAAAGATTATATGATAGTTGAGTATGTGGACTTGCTGAAAAGCTCTTATATTGACTCTTTCCTATGTTATGATAAATTGCAATTGCTTCAATGACCGAGATTATAGTTTGTTAGTTTTCAATGAAGTTTATGATTCATACTTGAAATTGTGATTGAATTGTTACTCTAGCATAAGAAATCATATGACAATAATTATATAAGCTGCTGTTCTAAGAATGATCATGATGCCCTCATGTCCGTATTTTATTTTTATCGACACCTCTATCTCTAAACATGTGGACATATTTTTCGATTTCGGCTTTCGCTTGAGGACAAGCGAGGTCTAACTTGGGGGAGTTGATTCGTCCATTTTGCATCATGCTTTTATATCGATATATATTGCATTATGGGCAGTTACTACATATTATGTCACAATACTTATGCCTATTCTCCCTTATTTTACAAGGTTTACATAAAGAGGGAGAATGCCGGCAGCTGGGATTCTGGGCTGGAAAAGGAGAAAATATTATAGACCTATTCTGCACAGCTCCAAAATTCCTGAAACTTCACGGAAGTTATTTCCAGAATATATAAAAAATACTGAGCGCAAGAAGTACCAGAGGGGGGCCACTCACCAGCGACGAGGGTGGGGGCGCGCCCCCTGCCTCGTGGGCCCCCTGGTGGCCCTCCGATGCCCATCTTCTGCTATATGGAGTATTTCATTGAGGAAAAAATAATAAGCAAGCTTTCGGGATGAGACTCCGCCGCCATGAGGCGGAACCTTGGCGGAACCAATCTAGGGCTCCGATGGAGCTGTTCTGCTGGGGACACTTCCCTCCGGGAGGGGGAAATCACCGCCATCGTCATCACCAACGCTCCTCTCATCGGGAGGGGGCCAATCTCCATCAACATCTTCACCAGCACCATCTCCTCTCAAACCCTAGTTCATCTCTTGTATCCAATTCTTGTCTCTAAGTCTGGGATTGGTACCTGTAGGTTGCTAGTAGTGTTGATTACTCCTCGTAGTTGATGCTAGTTGGTTTATTTGGTGGAAGATCATATGTTCATATCCTATATGCATATTAATACCCCTCTGATTATGAACATGAATATGCTTTGTGAATAGTTATGTTTTTTCCTAAGGACATGGGATAAGTCTTGCTATTAGTAGTCATGTGAATTTGGTATTCGTTCGATATTTTGATGAGATGTATGTTGTCTCTCCTCTAGTGGTGTTATGTGAACGTCGACTACATGACACTTCACCATTATTTGGGCCTAGAGGAAGGCATTGGGAAGTAATAAGTAGATGATGGGTTGCTAGAGTGATAGAAGCTTAAACCCTAGTTTATGCGTTGCTTCGTAAGGGGCTGATTTGGATCCATATGTTTCATGCTATGGGTAGGTTTACATTAATACTTCTTTTGTAGTTGCGGATGCTTGCAATATGAGTTAATCATAAGTGGGATGCTTGTCCAAGTAAGTACAGCACCCAAGCACTGGTCCACCCACATATCAAATTATCAAAGTACCGAACGCGAATCATATGAATGTGATGAAAACTAGCTTGACGATAATTCCCGTGTGTCCTCGGGAGCGCTTTCTTCTATATAAGAGTTTGTCCAGGCTTGTCCTTTGCTACAAAAAGGATTGGGCTACCTTGCTGCACTTTATTTACTTTTGTTACTTGTTGCTCGTTACAAATTATCTTATCACAAAACTATTTGTTATCTATAATTTCAGTGCTTGCAGAGAATACCTTGCTGAAAACCGCTTATCATTTCCTTCTGCTCCTCGTTGGGTTCGACACTCTTACTTATCGGAAGGACTACGATAGATCCCCTATACTTGTGGGTCATCATGATCCTACATGTAATTATTATGAGAGAGGAAAATATGGTTGTAGAAATTTCCATGTTACTAAATTACCTCTCATTATGTTGAGATTGCTATTGTTTCTTTCTTCTTCATTGCATATGCTAGCTTTTGTTTCCCTTGATAATTTGTTTGCCTATAAGATGCCTATGGATAGGATGTATGTTAGACTTAGATGTGTTTTTCACATGCTACATGATGCTCTCTTTGTGCTTCAATTCTTGTCCTTCATGTGAGCATCATTAAAATCATCAATGCCCAGCCAGGGGCGCTAAACAATAACGCTTGTTGGAGGCAACCCAATTTTATTTTTGTTCTTGCTTTTTTGGTTCTGTTTTTCAATAATTTTGACATCTAGCCTCTGGTTAGATGTGTTTTTATGTTTTAATTAGTGTTTGAGCCAAGTAAGACCTTTGGGATGGCTTACGGTGATAGTTGATTTGATCTTGCTGGAAAACAGAAACTTTTTCGCCCAGTAAAACAATTTTAAAACATCACAAAAGCGTGATTTGATCTGAATATTTTACACAAGATTGATATAAAAATTTCCTAGGCTATTCTAATTTTTCAGAATTTTTGGAGTTACAGAAGTATACGAAGTTTTCAGATTGCTACAGACTATTCTGTTTTTGACAGTTCTATGTGTTGTTTGCTTATTTCGATGAATCTATGGGTAGTATCGGGGGAATGAACCATGAATAAGTTGGAATATAGTAGATATTAAACCAATATAAATAAATAATGAGTTCACAACAGTACCAAAAGTGGTGATTTATTTTCTTATACTAACGCATCTCATGAGTTCTCTATTGAGTTTTGTGTTGTGAAGTTTTCAAGTTTTGGGTAAAGATTTGATGGACTACAGAATAAGGAGTGGAAAGAGCCTAAGCTTGGGGATGCCCAAGGCACCCCAAGGAAATATTCAAGGACAACCAAGATCCTGAGCTTGGGGATGCCCCGAATGGTATCCCCTATTTCGTCTTCGTCTATCGGTAAATTTACCTGAGGCTATATTTTTATTCACCACATGATATGTGTTTTGCTTGGAGCATCTTATATGATATGAGTCTTTGCTTTTTAGTTTGCCACAATCATACTTGCTGTACACACCTTTTGAGAGGGACACACATGAATTGTGAATTTATTAGAATACTCTATGTGCTTCACTTATATCTTTTGAGCTAGGCAATTTTGCTCTAGTGCTTCACTTATGTCTTTTTAGAGCACGGCAGTGGCTTTATTTTATAGAAATTGTTGAACTCTAATTCTTCACTTATATTATTTTGAGAGTATCTCTAAACAGCGTGGTAATTTGCTTTGGTCATGAATTTAGTCCTAATATGATGGGCATCCAAGAGAGATATAATAAAAACTTTCATATAAAGTGCATTGAATACAATGTGAAGTTTGATTCCTTATGATTGTTTTGAGATATAAAGATGGTGATATTAGAGTCATGCTAGTGAGTAATTGTGGATTAGTAGAGATACTTGTGTTGAAGTTTGTGATTCCCGTAGCATGCACGTATGGTGAACCGTTATGTGATGAAGTCAGAGCATGATTTATTTATTGATTGTCTTCCTTACGACTAGCGGTCGGGGACGAGCGATGGTCTTTTCCTACCATTCTATCCACCTAGGAGCATGCGCATAGTACTTTGTTTCAATAACTAATAGATTTTTGCAATAAGTATGTGAGTTCTTTATGACTAATGTTGAGTCCATGGATTATACGCACTCTCACCCTTCCACCATTGCTAGCCTCTCTAGTGCCGCGCAACTTTCGCCGGTGCCTTACACCCACCATACACCCTTCCTAAAAACAGCCACCATACCTACCTATTATGGCATTTCCATAGCCATTCTGAGATATATTTCCATGCAACTTCCACCGTTTCGTTTTATTATGGCACGCACCATCATTGTCATATTGCTTTGCATGATCGTAAGATAGCTAGCATGATGTTTACATGACTTGTCCTTTTTTTGATGTCATTTGCTACGCTAGATCATTGCACATCCTGGTACACCGTCGGAGGCATTCATATAGAGTCATATTTTTTTCTAAGTATCGACTTGTAATTCTTGAGTTGTAAGTAAATAAAAGTGTGATCATCATCATTATTAGAGCATTGTCGCATGTGAGGAAAGGATGACGGAAGCTATGATTACCTCACAAGTTGGGATGAGTCTCCGGACTTTACGACAAAAATAAAATAGGCCAAAGAAGCCCACCAAAAAATGAGAGAAAAGAGAGAAGGGACAATGTTACTATCCTTTTTCCACACTTGTGCTTCAAAGTAGCACCATGATCTTCATGATAGAGGGTCTCCTATGTTGTCACTTACATATACTAGTGGGAATTTTTCATTATAGAACTTGCCTTGTATATTCCAATGATGGACTTCCTCGGATTGCCCTAGGTCTTGATGAACAAGCGAGTTGGATGCACACCCAATTAGTTTCTTTTTGAGCTTTCATAAACTTATAGCTCTAGTGCATCCGTTGCATGGCAATCCCTACTCACTCACATTGATATCTATTGATGGGCATATCCATAGCCCTTTGATACGCCTAGTTGATGTGAGACTATCTCCTTCTTTTTGTCTTCTCCACAATCACCATATTCTATTCCACCTATAGTGCTATATTCATGGTTCACGCTCGTGTATTGCGTGAAAGTTGTAAAAGTTTGAGAACATTAGAAGTATGAAACAATTGCTTGGCTTGTCATCGGGGTTGTGCATTATTTTAATACTTTGTGTGATGAAGATGGAACATAGCCAGACTATATGATTTTGTAGGGATAACTTTCTTTGGCCATGTTATTTTGAGAAGACATGATTGCTTTATTAGTATGCTTGAAGTATTATTGTTTTTATGTCAATATTAAACTCTTGTTTTGAAACTTATGGATCTGAACATTCATGCCACAATAAAGAAAATTACATGGATGAATATGTTAGGTAGCATTCCACATCAAAAATTCGGTTTTTATCATTTACCTACTCGAGGACGAGCAGGAATTAAGCGCAGGGATGCTTGATACGTCTCCAGCGTATCTATAATTTTTGATTATTCCATGCTATTATATTATCTATTTGGGATTTTTAATATGCATTAATATGCTATTTAATATTATTTTTGGGACTAACTTATTAACCCAGAGCCCAGTGCCAGTTTCTGTTCTTTCCTTGTTTTTGAGTTTCACAGAAAAGGAATATCAAACGGAGTCCAAACGGAATAAAACTTTACGATGATTTTTCTTGGACCAGAAGACACCTATGAGACTTGGAGATGAAGTCAGAAGACCCATGAGGCGACGACAAGGTTTAGGGGCGTGTGATACATCTCCAACTGTTGGGGAACATAGTATTTCAAAAATTTGCCTACGATCACGCAAGATCTATTTAGGAGAAGCATAGCAACGAGTGGGGAGAGTGTGTCTACGTACCCTCGTAGACCGAAAGCAGAAGCGTTTAAGTAACGCGGTTGATGTAGTCGAACGTCTTCGCGATCCAACCAATCAAGTACCGAACGCACGACACCTCCGCGATCTGCACACGTTCAGCTCGGTGACGTCCCTCGAACTCTAGATCCAGCTGAGGCCGAGGGATAGTTTCGTCAGCACGACGGCGTGGTGACGGTGATGATGAAGTTACCAATGCAAGGCTTCACCTAAGCACTACGACAATATGACCTAGGTGTGTTTCTGTGGAGGGGGGCACCGCACACGGCTAAAACAATTGTCAACTTGTGTGTCCTAGGGTGCCCCCCTGTGCCCGTATATAAACGAGCAAGGGGGAGGCTGGTCGGCCCTATAGGGCACGCCCAAGGGGGCAATCCTACTCCTAGTAGGAGTTGGACCCCCCCTTTCCTAGTCCTACTAGGAGAAGAAGGAAGCAGAGGGGAAGGAGAAGGAAGGAGGGGGTGCCGCCCCTCCCTTAGGATGTGTGCGTCAGCATTACCGGTCCAAATAAGAGAAGTGCGTCCTCATAGGATACCCAAAAGAAACTGTGTGTGTCAGCATTACCGATCCAGGGATGACACTGAAGCACAGAGACTTGGCCGCTTGAGGTCGCCTCGCTACAGTAGTACTCAGACATTCTGAGCACATGCTCATTAGCTGAGCTATTCTCCTCCATCTTGTAGGCAAAGTACTTGTCAGAGGTCTCATACCTCTCAACATGGGCATGAGTCTGAAATACCAATTTCAAATCTTGGAACATCTTATATGCTCCGTGGTGTTCAAAACAATTTTGAAGTCCCGGTTCTAAGACGTAAAGCATGGTGCACTAAACTATCAAGTAGTCATCATTATGAGCTTGTCAAACATTCATAACGTCTGCATCTGCTCCTGCAACAAGTCTGTCACCTAGCGGTGCATCAAGGTCATAATTCTTCTGTGCAGCAATGAGGATAATCCTCAGATCATGGACCCAGTCTGCGCCATTGCTACTGTCATCTTTCAACTTAGTTTTCTCTAGGAACATATCATAAATAAAACGGGGAAGCTATACACAAGCAATTGATCTACAACATAGATATGTAAATACTATCAGGACTAAGTTCATGATAAATTAAAGTTCAATTAATCATATTACTTAAGAACTCCCACTTAGATAGACATGCCTCTAATCATCTAAGTGATCACGTGATCCATATCAACTAAACCATGTCTGATCATCACGTGAGATGGAGTAGTTTTCAATGGTGAACATCACTATGTTGATCATATCTACTATATGATTCACACTTGACCTTTCTTCTCAGTGTTCCGAGGCCATATCTGCATATGCTAGGATCGTCAAGTTTAACCTGAGTATTCTGTGTGTGCAAAAATTTCTTGCACCCGTTGTATGTGAACGTAGAGCTTATCACACCCGATCATCACGTGGTGTCTCGGCACGACGAACTGTAGCAATGGTTCATACTCAGGGAGAACACTTATACCTTGAAATTTAGTGAGAGATCATCTTATAATGCTACCGTCGTACTAAGCAAAATAAGATGCATAAAGGATAAACATCACATGCAATCAATATAAGTGATATGATATGGCCATTATCATCTTGTGCCTTTCATCTCCATCTCCGAAGCACCGTCATGATCACCATCGTCACCGGCTTGACACCTTGCTCTCCATCGTAGCATCATTGTCGTCTCGCTAACTATTGCTTCCACGACTATCGTTACTGCTTAGTGATAAAGTAAAGCAATTACATGGCAACTGCATTTCATACAATAAAGCGACAACCATATGGCTCCTGCCAGTTGTCGATAACTGTGTTACAAGACATGATCATCTCATACAACAATTTATATAATCACGTCTTGACCATATCACATCACAACATGCCCCGCAAAACAAGTTTTACGTGGCTGCTACGGGCTTGTAGCAAGAACCATTCTTACTTACGCATGAAAACCACAATGTGGTATAGTGATTGCTTTTTGATCTTCAGAAAGAACCCTGTTCATTGAATCCGATTCAACTAAAGTTGGAAAAACTGACACCCGCCAACCACCTGTGTGCAAAGCACGTCGGTAGAACCAGTCTCAGGAACGCGGTCATGTATTGTCGGTCCGGGCCGCTTCATCCAACAATACCTCCGAATCAAGAAACAACTAGTGACGGCAAGCAATATGTATATACCCACGCCCACAAGTCCTTTGTGTTCTACTCGTGCATATAAAATCTACGCATAGACCTAGCTCGGATGCCACTGTTGGTGAATGTAGTATTTCAAAAATTTGCCTACGATCATGCAAGATCTATCTAGGAGAAGCATAGCAACGAGTGGGGAGAGTGTGTCTGCATACCCTTGTAGACCGAAAGCGGAAGTGTTTAAGTAATGCAGTTGATGTAGTCGAACGTCTTCGTGATCCAACCGATCAACTACCGAACGCACGGCACCTCCGTGATCTGCACATGTTCAGCTCGGTGACGTCCCTTTAACTCTAGATCCAGCCGAGGCCGAGGGAGAGTTTCGTCAGCTCGACGGTGTGGTGAAGGTGATGATGAAGTTACCGATGCAGGGCTTCGCCTAAGCACTACGACGATATGACCGAGGTGTGTTTCTGTGGAGGGGGGCACTGCACACGGCTAAAACAATTGTCAACTTGTGTGTCCTAGGGTGACCCCCTGTCCCCGTATATAAAGGAGCAAGGGGGAGGCCGGCCGGCCTTATAGGGCGCGCCCAAGGGGGGCAATCCTACTCCTAGTAGGAGTTGGACCCTCGTTTCCCAGTCCTACTAGGAGAAGAAGGAAGGAGAGGGGAAAGAGAAGGAAGGAGGGGGCGCCACCCCTCCCCCTAGTCCAATTCGGACTAGGCCCATGGGGGGGCAGCCCTTGGCTGCTCCCTCTGTCTCCCTTAAGGCCCAATAAGGCCCATAACTTCCCTGGTGGTTCCAATAACCCTTCCAGTACTCCGATAAATACCTGATACACCTCGGAACCATTCCGGTGTACGAATAGTCATCCAATATATCAATCTTTATGTATCGACCATTTCGAGACTCCTCGTCATGTCCGTAATCTCATTCGGGACTCCGAACTACCGCCAGTACCTCAAAACACATAAACTCATAATATTGATCGTCATCGAACGTTAAGCGTGCGGACCCTACGGGTTCGAGAACTATGTAGACATGACCGAGAATCATCTCCGGTCAATAACCAATAGCGGAACCTGGATACTCATATTGGTTCCTACATATTTTACGAAGATCTTTACCAGTTAAACCACATAACAACATACGTTGTTCCCTTTGTCATCGGTATGTTACTTGCCCGAGATTCGATCGTCGGTATCATCATACCTAGTTCAATCTCATTCCGGCAAGTCTATTTACTCGTTTCGTAATGCAACATCCCGCAACTAACTCATTAGTCACATTGCTTGCAAGGCTTATAGTGATGTGCATTACCGAGAGGGCCCAGAGATACCTCTCTGACAATCGGAGTGACAAATCCTAATCTTGATCTATGCTAACTCAACAAACACCATTGGAGACACCTGTAGAGCATCTTTATAATCACCCAGTTACGTTGTGATGTTTGATAGCACACAAAGTGTTCCTTCGGTATTCGGGAGTTACATAATCTCATAGTCATAGGAACATGTATAAGTTATGAAGAAAGCAATAGCAATAAACTAAATGATCATAGTGCTAAGCTAACGGATGGGTCATGTCAATCACATCATTCTCTAATGATGTGATTCCGTTTATCGAATGACAAATCATGTCTATGGTTAGGAAACTTAACCATCTTTGATTAACGAGCTAGTCAAGTAGAGGCATACTAGTGACACTCTGTTTGTCTATGTATACACACATGTACTAAGTTTCCGGTCAATACAATTCTAGCATGAATAATAAACATTTATCATGACATAAGGAAATATAAATGACAACTTTGTTATTGCCTCTAGGGCATATTTCCTTCACCAACGTATCTATAATTTTTGATTATTCCATGCTGTTATATTATCAATCTTGGATGGTTTATAATCATTTTATATCATTTTTTGGTACTAACCTATTGACATAGTGCGGTGTGTCAGTTCCTATTTTTTCCATGTTTTTTACATCGCAGAAAATCAATATTAGACAGAGTCCAAATGCCACGAAACTTTACAGAGATTTTTGATGGACCGGAAGGAACAAGTTGGGCCCTGGTAGCACCTGGGGGGAGTCCCGAGGAAGGGACAACCCACCAGGGCGCGTCAGGAGGCCGAGGCGCACCCTGGTGGGTTGTGCCCATCTCGGGTGCCCCCGGACCGCCACTTTGCTCTATAAATAACCAAATATTCCCAAAACCCTAGGGTGTCGACGAAATATTCATCCAGTCGCCGCAGAGTCCAGAACCACCAAAATCCAATCTAGACACCATCTTGGATGGGGTTCATCACCTCCATTGGTGCCTCTCCGATGATGCGTGAGTACTTCTTTGTAGACCTTTGGGTCCATAGTTAGTAGCTAGATGGCTTCATCTCTCTCTCTCTTGATTCTCAAGACAATGGTCTCTTGGAGATCCATATGATGTAACTCTTTTTGCGGTGTGTTTGTTGGGATCTGATGAACTTTGAGTTTATGATCAGTCATATCTTTCTATATCCATGAAAGTTACTTGAGTTTCTTTGATCTATTATATGCATGATCTCTTATAGCCTCATATTTCTTCTTCGATATTGGGGTTTTGTTTGGCCAACTTGATCTATTTATCTTGCAATGGGAAGAGGTGCCCGGTAGTGGGTTCGATCTTACGGTGCTTGATCCCAGTGATAGAAAAGGGAACCGACACGTATGTATCGTTGCTACTAAGGATAAAAAGATGGGATCTATATCTACGCAATAGATAAATGGATCTTGTCTACATCGTGTCATCGTTCTTATTGCATTACTCCGTTTTTCCATGAACTTAATACACTAGATGCATGCTAGATAGCGGTCGATGTGTGGAGTAATAGTAGTTGATGCAGGCAGGAGTCAGTCTACTAATATTGGACGTGATGCCGATATAATGATCATTGCCTGGATATCGTCATAATTATTTGAGGTTCTATCAATTTCCCAACAGTAATTTGTTTACCCACCGTTTGCTATTTTTCTTGAGAGAAGCCACTAGTGAAACCTACAGCCCCGGGTCTTCTTCCTCATATATTTGCTTGCGATCTAATTTTCCTTTGCATTTTATTTTATTTTATTGCATTCAAATCTATTAAACCAAAAATACAAAAATACTTTGCTGCAATTTATTTTATTTGCGATCTATTGTTTCAATCTACTACAATTTTCTAGCATCGTTACCCGAAAGGGATTGACAACCCCTTTAACACGTCGGGTTGCAAGGTGTTGTTATTTGTGAGCAGGTGTTGTTTACATTGTGTTGCTTGGTTCTCCTACTGGTTCAATACACTTGGTTTCTTCACTGAGGGAAATACCTACCGTCGCTGTGCTGCATCATCCCTTCCTCTTTGGGGAAATACCGACATAGTCCTAGCAGACATGAGCTTTTCTGGCGCTATAACCAAAGAGCAATCAAAAGGAATTTCTGGCGCCGTTGCCGGGGAGGATCTTCTTCATAACCAGGTTCCTAATCACAAATATCATCTCCTCACAATTTACATTATTTGCCGTTTTATTTGCCTCTCTTTTACGTTTGCCATTTTCTTACCAGATCTGTTTTTGAGTGCAATCTTGTTGTGTGGTCATCATGACTCAAGAGAACACCAAGTTATGTGATTTCTCAAATACGAACAATAATGATTTTATCAGCACTCCGCTTGCTACTCCCGCCTCTAGTGTGGAGACTTGTGATATTAATACCGCTTTGCCGAATCTTGTTATGAAAGACCAATTTTACGGTACTCCTAATGAGGATGCCGCGTCCCATCTTAATACCTTTGTGGAGTTATGCGATATGCAAAATAAAAAATTATGTGTACAATGATGTGGTCAAGATGAAATTATTTATGTTATCTTTGCATGATTCTGCAAAAATTTGGTTCTCTTCTTTGCCTCGCAATAGTATCGACTCTTGGAATAAGTGCAAAGATGCTTTTATCACTAAGTATTTTCCGCCCGCAAAAATTATTTCCCTTAGAACCCAGAATATGAATTTCAAGCAACTTGAACATGACCATGTTGCACAATCTTGGGAAAGGATGAAAATGATGCTAAGGAATTTCCCAACTCATGGGTTAAATCTTTGGATGATCATACAATTTTTTTATGCGGGGCTGAATTTGTTTCTCATAATCTTTTAGATTCCACCGCGGGTGGTACTTTTATGGAAATTACTTTGGGTGAAGCCACCAAATTGCTTGACAATATCATGAAAAATTATTCGCAATGGCATACCAAAAGGGCTCCTACTAGTAAAAAATTTAATTCGTTGGAAGAAATTTCTTCTTTGAGTGAAAAAGTTGATGCTCTTGTGGAATTGGTTGCTAGTAGAAATGCTCCTGTTGATCTTAATGATATGCCTTTGTCTACTTTGATTGAGCAAAATAGTGATGCCATAGATGTGATTTTTATCTCTCGAAATAATTTCAATAACAATGCTTATAGAGGTAATTTATAATCCTAGGGCTTTTCCTAGTAATTCCTCTAATAATTATGGTAATTCCTATGGAAATCAATCTTATAATAATAATAGGAACACCTCTGATCTTGAGAATAATATTAAAGTATTTATCAACACACAAAAAGTTTTCAACACTTCCATAGAAGAAAAGTTGACTAAGATTGATGATTTGTTTAGAAGTGTTGATAGAATTGCTCATGATGTGGAAAATCTCAAGATGAAAATTTTTGTGCCTAAAGTAGATGAATCAATTGAAGCTCTTTATGTTTCTATGGATGAAAGTAAGAAAAGAACCGCTATGCTTAGAGCTAAAATAGAATTTTTAGAAAAAGTGTTTTCTTTCGCAAAAGTGATGAAGATCTTAAAATGATTGGGGTTTCTTCAATTGATTCCTTGTTTAGTAAAGTTAATATTGATGAAAAAGGGATGTGAGGAGAGTCAACTTTAGGTAGAAGGAGTCCCAATATTTCGGAGGTGAAAATCTTGTTGAAAAAATTGATGAAAGTGGGTTTGAAGAGGTCAAAACTTTAACTAGTGATGTGCCCACTCTTTTGGATTACAAAGACTTTAATTATGATAGTTGTTCTTATATTGATTGTATTTGTTTGTTGCAATCCATGATAAATTCACCCCATGCTTATGAACAAAATAAAGCTTTTCTTAAACATATTGTTGATGCTATGATGAAAGGTCTTGAAGAAAAATTGGAATTGGAAGTTTCAATTCCTAGAAAATTGCATGATGAATGGGAACCTACTATCAAAGTCAAGATAAAAAATTATGAGTGTTTTTCTTTGTGCTAGTGTTTCTACAATTCCGAAATCTTTATGTGATGTGCTTGGTCTTACCGAACTTGAATCATGCTCTTTAAATGTGCACTTGGTGGATTCTACTATTAAAAGCCTATGGGAATGATTAATGATGTTCTTATTCTTGCAAATAGGAATTATGTGCCCATAGATTTTATTGTTCTTGATATTGATTGCAATCTGTCCTGTCCGATTATTCTTGGTAGACCGTTTTTACGCACTATCAGTGCCGTGATTGATATGAAAGAAGGCAATATTAAGTTCCAATTTCCTTTGAGGAAGGGTATGGAACACTTTCCTAGAACTAGTATTAAGCCACCTTATGAATCAATCTTGAGGGCGTCTTATGGATCTTGAACCAAAGATGACAAAACTTAGATCCTTGCTTTATGCCTAGCTAAGGGCGTAAAACTATAGCGCTTGTTGGGAGGCAACCCAATGAATAAAATTTATTTTTTCTTTTTGCTTTCTGTTCTTGTGTGTTAGCACAATTATGCTACTGTTATGATTGTATTTTTATGGTTTAATTAGTGTTTGTGCCAAGTAAAGCCTTTAGGATCTTCTTGGGTGATAGCTGTTTGATCTTGCTGAAAAAACAGAAACTTTTATGCTCACGAAATTAATTTCCATCTTTTACCAGAGAGCGATAAAATACACATTCAACTTGCAGTAGATCAATATAAAAATTTCTCAGGCCGTCCTAATTTTTCAGAATTTTTGGAGTTACAGAAGTATTCGAAATAGTCAGATTTCTGCACACTGTTCTGTTTTGACAGATTCTGTTTTCTTTGTGTTGTGTGCTTATTTTGATGGATCTATGGTTTTCTTTGATGAGTTTTTGACATAGAAAAGTTGGAATACAGTAGATATAATGCAAAAACAAAATATGAATTGGTTTGATACATCACTTATAGTAGTGGTTTATTATTCTTATACTAACGGATCTCACGATGGTTTGTTGAGTTTTGTGTCATTGAAGTTTTCAAGTTTTGGGTTATCTTACAATGAATGAAGTAAGGATGGAAGATTCTAAGCTTGGGGATGCCCCGGCATCCCAAGCTATTATCCAAAAATGAGCAACCAACTAAGCTTGGAGATGTCCCCGAGTGGCATTCCCGCTTTCTTCGAACAACTATCGGTATTTTACTCGAGACTATATTTTTATTCGTCACATGATATGTGTTTTGCTTGGAGCATCTTGTATGATATTTGTCTTTGCTTGTTTTATTTTGTGTATTAAGTCATCAATCCTTGCTGGACACACCTATTTGAGAGAACCAAAATTATGACATGACTTGTTAAAATTGCTCTCTATGCTTCACTTAAATCTTTTATGAGCTAGGACTTGCACTAGTGCTTCACTTATATCTTTTTGAGCACGGTGTGCTTAGTAATTTTGAAGAAATGCTCTCTTTCTTCACTTAGATTTATTTGAGAGTTAGTAAAATTTTGAAGAAATTCTCTCTCGCTTCACTTCAATTATTTTGAGAGAAAGAAATATTATGCTCATGATCTTCACTTATATTTGTTTGAGCTTATGAAAAGCAATACATGAAAATTAGTCCCAAAGTGATAGATATCCAAGAAGGATAAAGAAAAGAAAAATGTCATAAAGATCATTGGACAAAATAAACTTGATTCTTAGTAATAGTTTTGAGATATGATGATGTGATATGTGAGTTATGTTGATGAGTAATTATGCTCTAGTAGGAATATTGGTGTTAAGGTTTGTGATTCTCGAAGCATGCATGTATAGTCTCTCGTTATGCTATGATGTTGGAGCATGATTTATTTGTGATTGTCTTCCTTATGAGTGGCAGTCGGGGACAAGCGATGGTCTTTTCCTACCAATCTATCCACCAGGGGCATGCGTAGTAGTACTTTGCTTCAAGGGCTAATAAACTTTTGCAATAAGTATATGAGTTCTTTATGACTAATGTGAGTCCATGGATTATACACACTCTTACCTTTTCACAATTTGCTAGCCTCTACAGTACCATGCATTGCCCTTTCTCACATTGAGACGTGGTGTAAACTCGCAGGTGCATCCAAACCCCATGATATGATACGCTATATCACACATAAGCCTCATTATATTTTCCTCAAAATAGCCACGATACCTACCTGTTATGGCTTTTCCATGGCCATTCCGAGATATATTGCCATGCAACTTCCACCGTTTTCATTTGATGACTTGAGCATTCATTGTCATATTGCTTTGCATAATCATATAGCTGACATAACGCTTGTGGCTCAGCCACCGTTCATCATTTTTCATACATGTTACGCTAGATCATTGCCAGAGGCATTCATATAGAGTCATACTTGTCATAGGTATCGAGTTGTAATTTTTGTTTCTTTTGAGTTATAAGTAAAAAGAAGTGTGATGATCATCATTATTCATTTTTAGAGCAGTGCCCCAGTGAGGAAATGATGATGGAGACTATGATTCCCCCACAAGTCGGGATGAGACTCCGGACAATGAGAAAAAAAGAAAAGAGAAAAAAAGAAAAAGAAAGAAAAAAGGGAAAAAGAAAAAATAATAATAAACAAAGAGAGAAGGGGCATTGCTTGTATCCTTTACCACACTTGTGATTCAAAGTAGCACCATGTTTTTCATATGGAGAGTCTCCTTTTTTTTAGAAAAGGAGGATGACCCCCGGCCTCTGCATCTGGGCGGTGCATACGGCCACTTTATTAATTATTCTCACAAGACCTTACAAAGCCATACAAGAGAAAGACTAAAGCCACCGTCTAAGAAACAACTATCGCTACACCTATCCAATTGATGAAGGGGCGCAGATAGTCTGGGCCTAATACCAAACAGAAATCGCAGCCAAACCTAAACATCTAAGACCTGAGGTTCCAACCAGGACGCCTGCCGGGTATAGGGCACCTACCAGTCTGGCGCACTCCTCAACCAGGACGCCTGCCGGGTATGAGTCTCCTATGTTGTCACTTTCATATACTAGTGGGAATTTTTCATTATAGGATTAGATGCACACCCACTTAGTTTTCATATTGAGCTTTCATACACTTATAGCTCTTAGTGCATTCGTTGCATGGCAATCCCTACTTCTCACGTTGATATCGATTGATGGACATCTCCATAGCCCTTTGGTTAGCCGCATCAATGTGAGACTTTCTTACCTTTTTGTCTTCTCTATATTTACCCCTATCATCATACTCTATTCCACCCGTAGTGCTATATCCATGGCTTGCGCTCATGTATTGCGTAAGAGTTGAAAAAGATGAAGCGCGTTAAAAAGTACGAACCAATTGCTCGGCTTGTCATCGGGGTTGTGCATGATAAATACTTTGTGTTAAGAAGACAGAGCATGACAAGACTATATGATTTTGTAGGGGTAACTTATTTTAGCATTGATATTTTGAAAGACATGGTTGCTTGTTGATATACTTGAGTATCTAAATTATCATGTCAACACTAGACTATTGCTTTGAACCACATAAAAAGTCCAATTGTCCATGCTATAAAGAAAAGAATATGATATGACATGTTAAACAACACTCCACATCAAAAATTCTCTTTTTATCACTTACCTACTCGAGGACGAGTAGGAGTTAAGCTTGGGGATGCTGATACGTCTCCAACGTATCTATAATTTTTGATTGTTTCATGCTGTTATATTATCAATCTTGGATGTTTTATAATCATTTTATATCATTTTTGGTACTAACCTATTGACATAGTGCCAAGTGCTAGTTCATGCTTTTTCCGTGTTATTACATCACAGAAAATCAATATCAGACGGATTCCAAATACCATGAAACTTTACAGAGATTTTTTACGGACCAGAAGGAACAAGTTGGGCCCTGGTAGCACCAAGGGGGGTCTTGAGGAGGGGACAACCCACCAGGACGCGCCTGGGTGGTGGGTTGTGCCCATCTCGGGTGCCCTCTGGACTGCCTCTTTGCTCTATAAATACCCAAATATTCCCAAAACCGTAGGGGAGTCGACGAAATATTCATCCAGCCACCGCAGAGTCCAGAACCACCAGATCCAATCTAGACACCATCTCGGATGGGGTTCACCACCTCCATTGTTGCCTCTCCGATGATGCATCAGTAGTTCTTTGTAGACCTTCGGGTCTGTAGTTAGTACCTAGATGGCTTCATCTCTCTCTCTTTATTCTCACTACAATGGTCTCTTGGAGATAACTCTTTTTGTGGTGTGTTTGTTGGGATATGATGAACTTTGAGTTTATGATCAGTCATATCTTTTATATGCATGATCTCTTATAGCCTTGTATTTCTTCTCTGATATTTGGGTTTCTTTGATCTCTTATATGCATGATCTCTTATAGCCTCGTATTTCTTCTCCGATATTTGGGTTTTGTTTGGCCAACTTCATCTATTTATCTTGCAATGGGAAGAGGTGCCCGGTAGTGGGTTCGATCTTACAGTGCTTGATCCCAGTGACAAAAAAGGTAACCGACACATATGTATCGTTTCTACTAAGGATAAAAAGACGAGATCTATATCTACACAATAGATAAACGGATCTTGTCTACATCATGTCATCGTTCTTATTGCATTACTCCGTTTTTCCATGAAC
Organism: Triticum urartu; assembly: GCF_056163025.1. Taxonomy (NCBI): domain Eukaryota; kingdom Viridiplantae; phylum Streptophyta; class Magnoliopsida; order Poales; family Poaceae; genus Triticum; species Triticum urartu. Next base: position 271,895,323 of record NC_141878.1, on the reverse strand, counting down.
TTAATACACTAGATGCATGCTGGATAGCGATCGATGTGTGGAGTAATAGTAGTAGATGCAGGCAGGAGTCGGTCTACTAATCTTGGACGTGATGCCTATGTAATGATCATTGCCTGGATATCTTCATAATTATTTGAGGTTCTATCAATTGCCCAACAGTAATTTGTTTACCCACCATTTGCTATTTTTCTCGAGGGAAGCAACTAGTGAAACCTATGGCCCCCGGGTCTTCTTCCTCATATATTTGCTTGTGATCTACTTTTCCTTTGCATTTTTATTCAGATCTATTAAACCAAAAATACAAAAATACTTTGCTGCAATTTATTTTATTTGCGATCTATTATTTCAATCTACTACAATTTTCTAGCATCGTTACCCGAAAGGGATTGACAACCCCTTTAACATGTCGGGTTGCGAGGTGTTGTTATTTGTGTGCAGGTGCTATTTACATTGTGTTGCTTGGTTCTCCTACTAGTTCAATAACCTTGGTTTCTTCACTGAGGGAAATACCTACCGTCGCTGTGCTGCATCATCCCTTCCTCTTTGGGGAAATACCGATGTAGTCCTAGTAGACATGAGCTTTTCTGGCGTTATAACCTGAGAGCAATCGGCGTGCCCACTGGCTTGTGGGGCCCTCGGGAGTCCACCGACCTCCCTCTCAGATCCATAAATCCTAAAATATTCGAAAAACCTTTAGAGGCATCAACCAAAATACTTTTCCACCGCCACAACCTTTTGTTCCCGTGAGATCCCATCTTGGGGCCTTTTCTGGCGATCTGCCGGAGGGGGATTTGACCATGGAGGGTATCTACATCAACCCTATTGCCCTTCTGATGAAGGGTGAGTAGTTTACCACAGACCTATGGGTCCATAGTTAGTAGCTAGAGGGCTTCTTCTATCTCTTTGATTCTCAATACCATGTTCTCCTCGATGTTCTTGGAGATCTATCCGATGTAATCTTCTTTTGAGGTGTGTTTGTCGAGATCGATGAATTGTGGATTTATGATCAACTTATCTATGAATATTATTTGAATCTTCTCTAAATTCTTATATGCATGATTTAATATCTTTGTATTTCTCTTTGAATTATCGGTTTGGTTTGGCCAACTAGATTGGTTTTTCTTGCAATGGGAGAGGTGCTTAGTTTTGGGTTCAATCTTGCGTGATTTCACCCAGTGAGAAAGAAGGGGTAGCAAGACACGTATTGCATTGTTGCCATCAAGGAAAAAATATGGGGTTTTCATCATATTGCTTGAGTTTATCCCTCTACATCATGTCATCTTACTTAAGGCATTACTCTGTTCTTTATGAACTTAATACTCTAGATGCATGCTGGATAATGGTCGATGTGTGGAGTAATAGTAGTAGATGCAGGCAGGAGTTGGTCTACTTGACACAGACATGATGCCTATATTCATAATCATTGCCTTGGATATCGTCATAACTTTGCGCTTTTCTATCAATTGCTCGACAGTAATTTGGACACCCACCCTATTATTTGCCTTCAAGAGAGAACCCTCTAGTGAAACTTATGGCCCCGGGGTCTATTTTCCTTCATATATTTTTAGATCTATATACCAAAAATACCTTGTTTCAATTATTTACTTTTATTTACTTTTACGTTTTAGTAGTCTTTTATATCTATCTCTATCAGCTCTCACCTTTGCAAGTGACCGTGAAGGGATTGAGAACCCCTTTATCGCGTTGGGTGCAAGTGTTTGATTGTTTGTGTAGATGCATATATTGGGGACTTGCGCGTTTCTCCTACTGGATTGATACCTTGGTTCTCAACTAAGGGAAATATTTACCTCTAATTTGCTGCATCACCCTTTCCTCTTCAAGGGAAAAACCAACGCAAGCTCATGAAGTAGCAGTGTTCAACATGTTTGGGACACAAATTATAGCAAGTCGGTGGCACAACAATATCATTTTTATTCATGGGATGCATATGGTGCACACAATCATGGGAATCATGCAATTCATAGGATGTAGCAAAATCTCCTAATATGTATGAGGAAACTATGGGGGTCTCCTCATGAGCAATAGCGGTAGCATAAAATGGGGGAAAATGACAACATGGCAAAGAATGCATGTCCGGACCTAGGTGGTCATGGCATGGCATATGAGGTAAATGATGCATGGGAAGCATATCAATATCATCACAAGAAAAACAAATGCCAATAACCATGGGCTTGTCATCTATGCCATATGTGCAAATTCGGTTTATTTTAATGGCATATGCATAGTCACTACGATGAGATTGCAAATGTGACATATGGTTGATCTCATGCATAGCATATGACAAGTCAAGCGGATTTTCAACATGATGTGACCGAGAGAATTATCACAAGAAATCCTATGCAACATGGCATCACAACTAATAGACTCCACATGGCAATCATCAAACTCATCATAAATGGGCAAATAATTGCATGAGGAAGTCGCACAGCATGAAGCATATTAATAGGAGGATCGACATCATGCAAGCAATGAGTGTCAAGAATGTCCGCTAGTGGGAAAAGAGCATCACCATCACCTATGCTACATTTATCATTCCACTCATGTGGTGTAGCTAAAGTTGAAAGACCAAATCGTGTTCAAAGTCATCATGATGGAACGATGTGGGGTACATCATATTCCACCATGGCCAGCGTCTTTTCCAAAGAAAGGACAAAATCACCGTGGATCGGTGCATCATCATATATGGGACCTACCACCACATGAGAAGACACAATAGAGGTAGAGGTTAAGTCATTAGAAATCAAAATGACCTCACATGCCCTATCAACTACTTCATTCTCCCTATGTGGTGGTGGCTCACTCACTCCCTCAAGGTAGGTGCACTCAATGTCACATATGGTGCGGTCACTCAAATCACTCAAGTGGTGGCGGTGGCTCTCCTCACATGGGAATAAGGGCAACTCGTCATATATGGGGCTAGTGGTGAAGTAGCTCTCACTCTCAATATGGATGCACAAGTCACTCTCACTCTCAATATGGAAGCACAAGTCACTCAACTCATCACCATATGCCTCCTTGGTCGAAGGGAAAATCACATGTTCAATCATCTCATCGTTGCCGCCATGGATGATGGCCGAAGATGGCACATCACCACTCTCGCCTCCAAAGATGGAAGCATCATCCTTGCTCTCCACCATGTCGCTCGCCTCCAAATCTTGGTGTCGGGGAAAACAAATAGGGGCATATATTTTCCCCTGACGTGTGCACGAACAGTGGAGATACATGGGCGGGTGTAAGGTTATAAGCCAAAGTACAAGAGACCAAGATCTTCAAAGGACTAACATGAAGATCAAGAGGACCAAGATCAAGCCAAGGAAGTAAGAAGCCACCAGGAGTTGTTGGGCAGACAAGCCTGGCGAGGATGGGGTAACCCCTGGAAGAAAACCCCCAAGATGCCCCTGCAAGGCATTCTGGGACTCGCGGAGGCAAAACCACCTCATGAAGTCACCCCACCACGATGCATGTCGTTAATCAATGCAGTGTCAAGCCACAAAGTGACCAAGTGGCAGACATTTTCCACATGGTGGCCTCTTTCTACAGAAGATACCTATAGATGACACCCGTCATGCGACGTGTCAAGCGAGCAGGCGTGAAGCTGGCAAGATAGCCCGGCAAGGCTTGCCGGGCGAGTGGCGATGTGATGTCGAGTGGTGCATTTAATGTGCTCTGTCATCATGCAGAGTTAGGTATGATAGCACTATTTGCTATCTTATTAGTGCATAATAATTGATTTGCCACTATGGTGACCCCTTAGCCTATAAAAGGAGGCCCATGGCAACCTTAGAAAGAGTTGGACCCTGGATTAGCTAGTCCACACCCTCACATATCATATGCACGTAGTCGTTTCGTCCTCAGGCGACCCTGTCGGGCAAACACGCTACGACCGTCACCATTTTTCCACCATCAATCCACCAAAGCAGGAGTAGGGTTTTACGCCTCGCGGTGGCCCGAACCTGGGTAAAATTGCTTGTGTGATCTCTGTCGTGCTGCCCTGCACTCTTCCGCTCTTTGTGCAACGCTACATCCCCCCTGCCGAACTAGCAAGGGACCCTTGGTCCCATAGGTGACCGTGGTTTCCCATGACATCTTTGGCACACCAGATAGGGGCCATCACTTGCGCGTACCCGAAGGCTTGAGCAGTGCGCCATATCTATGGTAGTCCACCAGAAGTTTTTTGGGCGTCGGTGGCGCCTGTGAAGACACGAAGACCAAGCGGAGCCACCCCCAGGCCCACCTCATCCATTACCACGTCCCACCATGGCCGCAGTTACGGTGGAGATCATACCGCGGTGATTTGCTCCTCCTGGTGACCCACGCAGTGTGACCGCCGCTCAGACGCCGTCCGGAGAAAAAGGACAAGGTGCACGGGCACGAGGTTCCTCTTTTCCACCCCTCCCCTTCGTCAGCAACCAAGCCGCTTTGACCCTGGCGTCACCAATGTCGATGACTACCGCGCGGTACTCGGTTCAGCATTTACCCCGTTTTGGGAAATCCTTAGTGGAGCGCTGGTATGAATCCATTGGTCGATGCCCCAGCCTGCATGCTCTGGCAAGGCCGTCTGCACTGGCTTGATCCATGCGACAACTGTCGCCAAGCTGCTCGAAAGGAGTGGGGGGGGGAGGAGAGGGACCGGAAGAAGCCCGACACCATACCCCATTGCCGCCAGACACATGACGTGTATTGGTCCCTGCCGGTAAGCAGAGAGTTGTTCGTTTGGTTTCCATCCCTCCGGACATCACGATCGCACCGGGCGCACGTGGCCCGGCAAAAGGGAAAGGAACTAGAAACGAAAGCTAAGTCTATACCTTTGCTCCTTGTCGATGCATTTTAGATTTGTTGCGATCATTTATCCCTTAGCTTTAGCAAGCGTTCGTATTGTGAAAACCCTCATGCGATGGAACCTTGGCTAGTTTCTTTATTTGCACCATCGTCCTGTATTGAGCCATGCTCACAGGACGAGAGGCCGCGTCAAGAGCTACCTGGGAAAGACCTGCCAGGACGCATCCACGCCAAGATGAGTGTTAAGGGCCAGACCCTTATGACAATCGCAACAATATGATACCGGCAGGCATCCATAACAGATATAGGGATTGATCAAACGAACAGAAACATATAAGCTCAAAGGGATAAACACACATTTAGAATTCCACATTGGGCATCAGTTTCATGAAAACAAAAATAATACAGTGCCTAAACACCAATCATATGTCATGTCTTGTTACAGGATAACACGAGAGAAATAATGTCTCGCCACTTGGTATGACAAACTTCACTAAGCTTTTGGGATGCAGAGGACCTTGGTGGCCCGAGAGGCAGCTTTCTCCTTGGCAGCTGTGACGTTGGTGCCACTGGCGGCTTCCTGAACCCGTCATCAAGGTCGAGATCCAGATGGCGGCATGCGATGTTCCTCAAGACCATGAGGAGGGAATCATGAGCAAGCTTCCGAGACTCAGCCTCGAAGCGCTTGGCCCTCCCCTCCTTGTGCACCTTCAGCTTGCCGATCAGCTCGTTGAAGAAGATTCCTAGCTTGGCGCTAGGAACCTCATGCCTGTTGACCGAGAAAGCCGGCCCATCCATTCCCATCGCTACAGTTTGGGCAGCAAGACGCATGGCAATGTCGATCAGGCTCTTGATCCAAAGATCAACCCGCTTGGATTGATTCTTCAGTTTGTCTTCCGCATCTTTCCAGAGACACATGACAATATCCAAATCCTTGGACAACAGCTATTGACGGGATTCACTGGACTCTGCCGCACTCTCCAACGAGCCGATCCTGGCTTTTCAGATCTGTGATGGTGCCATTGGCGGTCTCAAGGCTTTGGACCTTGGAGGAGAGCTGTGGCTGCATGTCGGTCAGGAGAACCTGCGCCTTCCATGTTTCTTCTTTGAGAGCCTCCACCTCCTTGGTGCTCCCGGCAAGGTCCTCGGTTAGCTTAGCCACCTGCTGGTCGAAGTCAGTCTTGGCGGCAGACGCGACAGCTAGATCTTCAGTGAGCTTCTTTAGTTTAGCGGCAGAGTCAGCGGCAAGGGCATCTACTGCAGCTCCGTGCTTGTCTTCCAGCTCTTTGGTACGCTGCTGCACAAGAGCCTCCAGCTCGTCATCCGTGGCGCGAAGGGTGGCCTCGAGCTTCTCCTCCCGGAGAGAGATCTCCTGCTCTCTGGCGTCTAGGAGTGCCTTGCGGTCCGCCAGGTGGGTCTCATGGTCCATGACATCTTCCCTTGTCATCAGGAGTGTCTCTTGCTACCTCATGTGCACCTTGAACTGCTTATCATGCCATTCACGCAGCTCCAAGCATTTGTCTTTCAGCTTCTGGTTCACTTTGCTGGTGGACTCATGCCGCTCCTTGAGCATCTGCAACTTCTGGTCATGCCGGGACTGCATCTCCTTTACACCCGCCGCCACGGACTCCAGGAAAGACAAGTCTAGAGCGATGACGGTTGAATCATCTGCCTCCCCAACTCCCTGATATAGTTGTGCCAGAAGACGTTGAAGCACTTCGCCGAGCTCCGCGCCCGTCATCATAGACGGGCCGGGGGCTCTAATCCTAGACTACGCCAGCACCATTGCTAGTTGGTTCGAGAAGGGTGGCGGGGTCTCCATAAAAATCCCAGAGGAGGAAAGGGGATCTATAGTCTAGAGAGGAATTTTCCCCTCGATCACCACTTCCTCCTCCAGGGCATTATCCAAGGAATGCTCCACCACTGCCAAGGCATCTTTAACACGCTCAGCAGCAAGGCCCAGCTCCTCCGTTGTGGCGATCTTGGCGGCCTCATCTGCAGCAACCTCCCTATGCTGGCCACCTCTTCCAGCAGCTCTGGTTCTTCGGCCTGGGGGGCTGCCGAGAAGCAAACAGACAAAAAACTAAGAGACAGAAGTTTCAGGTAATAGGGAAACAAGGAGAAGTGATCAAGGCAAGAAAGGAAAAAAGGGCGTGGGTTGAGTACCAGGAGAAGTCTGCCGGGTAGGGACCTTAGTTTCCCCGGCAGCGTCTGTTGCCGGGCCATGAACTTCACCCCCTCCCACGGCAGTCGTGGCAGCTCTCTATGCTGTTTCATCCGTGGAAGGCTCTGTTGGGGATTCTTTGGCTCAGTCGACGAAGGAGACATGCCCCTCCGGGAGGGGCTCGCCCTACGTCGTCTCACCGTCCCCTCCAGCCGAGGGAGCAGGAAGGTCGTTCCCATCACCTCCAGCGAAAGATTCTGGTCCTCCACCTTCGGGCCGAGAGCTAGACTGGGGGCTCGACACGGGATCCTTTGTGTTGCTCCCCAACAAGTTCGGGCTCTCCGCAGTCTCGGGCGACCCAATGCGCTGGAGCCTTTTTCGTTGGCGGTGGATAAGGGTCTCCGTGTCCTCCTCCACCTCCCTACCAGTGACAGTAAGACAAAAGGTCAGTCGGCAAAGATAATCAAGTATACCGAAGCTATTTACGAAGGGGTAGGGAGATCTTCCTTACTCTTCCTTGATAAGCATGGAGTTCAAATTGAACTCCATGGGAGCGGAGGTGTAACGACCCGACCCGAATGGATCAAAGTCTCTAGGCTTAAGTGTCATCCCTGGATCGTTATGCTGGCACACACAATACTCGAGGATTTATAACAGAGTTCAATCACATGTCAGAAGTAACGTAAATACTATTACCTCGATCCATATAGCGGAAGTAACAACAAAGTTGTGGAGTCCCAACAACACCAACGGCAAAGTTGAGTGTAGACATCGCAACCCTAACGTATCACTTACTCGTCGGATAATTCCTGCAACATGAGATGTTACAGCCACGTAGATCAGTACATTGAATGCACTGGCAATTTCACACCATAGAATAAAAATGAAAATATCTATCTCTATATGCATATTTGGCTGGTGGAGGCCCAATACATTAAATAAGTAACATGATGAGATCAACCAATATTCACTTCTAGATACTCAAAGTTGTCCATAACCGGGGACACGGCTAATCGTGATTAGTTTGTACACTCTGCAGAGGTTTGCACACTTTTCCCCACAAGACTTGATCTCCTCCGTGAATTCCTCGCACTGCCTGAAGTTTGAGAACCGGATGATCGAGGCATAGTCTTTCCGAAGAGGTCCCCTTAACCGATAGATAGGCCGGTACAGCTACAATTCCCCTACATATGCTAGCCTATCATGGAAAGGTTTCCCAGAACTTACTCAACTATGCTAGAGCCCATAATGGCTTGTGGCTGCACATGAAAGTTTTCTAGGCATGAAATATCATATGATCCCTTTGAGCCTGGGTGGCATTCCATAGGGTGATCACACGGGTATTGCGGGATCCCCTTGGGCAAGCATGGTTTGTCCAGGTGCCCGGGAAAGCCACTGGTTTCTCCAGGGTGCCCCAACCATTCCACCCAGATGTGTGTTGATGTTTCCACCTTAAGTTACCCTTAATTATTATCTCTCGCAACTTGCATGAATCTCATATTCTAATCCCCGTCTACGAGCATGGCTAAGCAATTTATGAGCATAATGTATATTCCCGGGGTGTTTCAAGGATCATAGGTTCCTACCTCATGAACTACATAGCAAAGCCCAATTCCCAATCCTACTCATGCAAATTTGTAAGGGTGAAGTAATGCATAATAAAAACTGGGTATAGAAAAGTATGATCAAGGTGTGAACTTGCCTTGTGCTGTTGATGAAGATTCTTCACACTCATAATTGCAGATAGTTCTACTCGTCACACTTCAATCAATCTATCGTAAGTAAGCAATTTTATCAAGCAATCACTCAAAGACCCAAAAAATGCAAAGGAAGATTGCAAAAACTCCAAAAGAACGAAATCGAATTATTTTGCAAGATCAGATCCTAATATCGATGAAGAAGTGTGGTGACGGCTCAAGATGTTAGATTATGCCTAGGGATTCAATTTGAAAAAAAGGAATCAATTGAAAAAGCGCTACAGTTTACAAGATATGATCAAGTGAAGCTTCGAGTTCAAATTTGAATCGTTCAAATTTGGAAAGATAAAAAGTTGAAACTAATGATGCTACTGGATGTAGGAAGTCAATATGAATATGTAGGAAAAAGAACTACTAGATTGAAAATAACGGATCAAGTAATTCAACATAGCATTGAGTCTGCTTAGAATGTTGTGTAACAACTCTTTGGTGGACTACTAGAGTAACTGGTTAAGATCAAAATTATACGTTGGAAATATGACACTAATTGTGTGAACGGAAAGATTACTTCAATACGAATCCGATGCAGTTCAATTCATTGGGAACGGAGCTACGGACAAAAAGATATGATATAAAGAAGTTTGAATATGAATCTAAACAAATTTCGAAATTTGAAAGTTGCAAAAAATTTATTTGATAGATTCACTAGATAGGTGGAATCAAGATGAAAATATTGGCGTTGGTTTCGTCTAATTTGGATGAACGAGTAAAAAATTATGGCTATTTGAAAAATTAGGGCCAAACTGTTTTACGAAAGAAAAATAGTTACGGCTAAAGGATTTCTAGGTCTAATGTATAAATACAGAGACTAATTGGTAAATCTAATTATTCTACCATACACTAGTCTAAAAAATAATAATCTATGGGAGTATATATAAAAAATATGAAGAAAGATACCTTTATAAGGTAAAGAAAAAGACGACTTCGGAGAGAGGAGACGACTTCCAGAATTCCCACCGGAGATGAGAAATATATTTTTCTTTAGTGAATCTAGTCAAACCAAAATATTGATTTAACCTGAATCAGATGATTTTTGGAGGCTCTATGGGTCTATATTTATTAGTGAAAAACAGGTTTAGGTGTTTAAGGCTAGGCAATGTGGGACTAAACATAGACGAACAAATAAAATGAAGGAAATCGCATGGGCTCAAAAGCACCACGAGCCGGCCGCGCGCACGCTGTAGTTTTTTTATTCGGCCAAAGGAAAAAGAAAAAAACTGAGAAGGTAATTGCTGGCTGGGCCTGGGCCATGTAGGAAAAAAAGTGGGGCGCTGCTGCGCGTGTGGGCGACATATAGTTACGACGTACGTGCATTTAAAAAAATAAAAAGAGAAAAAGAAAACTGAATAACGAAATTAAAATAAAATTTTATATAGGCATATTATAGATAATTTTTTTTCAGAAAAATATTTTCTAAAACATGAACATATTTTTAGCGGCAAATAAATTCCATAAAAAATTAAATAAAGCAAATTGTGCTACCGGTTCATTTAAAAACCAAGTAAAAATATTTTAAAATACCAAAATGATTTCAAACTCATTTCTCTCCACTTTTTTACTGTAGGTAATCGTTTTACCCTATTTTCCACATATTTTGTTTTTGGAGAAAAATAATTTGAATAAAAATCAAATAACTCCAAATTGAAAATAATTTCAAAGGGACTTTCAATTTGATTCTTTGAAACTTCCAACTCTCTTTCTTAGCATTGGAAGAAGTCATTTTATCTTCTCTCATGAAACTTACTGAGTTGCATAAAGTTTCTGAATTTGAAATGTTTTTAGATGGAATTCAAAATCTTTTAAAAACCCTTTTCAATTTATTAAATGGAAGAAGTCATATCATCTTCACTCTAGGGTTTTGTGATGAAATGAATTTGAATTCATTGAGAACAAAAATGCAAGGTGAAAGTTTGGGGAAAGTCATTTCATTCCCTCTCATTTAACTTTCAAAAAGTTTCAAATTTCACTCAATGTCACACAAGCAACCACACCACAATCAAAACTATTTATTTATAACATTCCGAAATTTAGAATTTTGGGATGTTACAAGAGGGCTCCCTTCCTCTCTTTGGAGGTGGAGGGGCAGAACTCTCCGGCAACTCTGACACTAGGCGAGGCGCCGGGGGCTCCGGCAGGGGCGAGCTCTAAGAAGAGCTCGAGCCGGAGTGGGGGACTGGAATCAGCTTCCACATCCGCTAATTGCTTGGCGGGGGAAGTCTTGATCCCGGCAAGGCGAGGGGATTGGTGGCACACCACGTCAGTTTTCTTCACCCTCTTGGGCAGGCGCTAGATTAGGAGCCACTGCCCCCAGTTAGTAGTATGCCTACGAGGGCGCTGATCCAAGACCGGTTCGGGGGCTTGGGACCCAACCGCAAGCCATTCCACCTTGAGCTCTGCCACCTCACCGATCTCCTCACCCCCTCTTGGAGTTTCGTTGCTGCTGTAGCTAGGGCATCGAGCCCGGCAAACTGGTTCCCGTCAGGAACATCCCCACAAGTTCTTCCCCGGCAGCCCCCTCCGTGGCCTGCGCCTCGTTGCCGCTGAGGGAAGAACTCTCATATTCTTTCCCCTTGCCCTCCCCGGCCCTTGCCATCTCTGCGAGACGAGCAACTTTGTCCTCCTCAATCCTCCTCAGGATATATGCCACCTCCATGGAGGAGGTGCACTTGTACATCCTGGTTTCAACCCTGGTGGCCCTCTCCACTAGAGCACCAGACCACTCAAGCTCTTCATCAAGAGTGGGCAGCTGCCAATCGCTTTCCACTCCATGTGCGTTGTAGTTTGGCATCCATTTCAGTATCTGGTCCCATGCTGAATTGATGTTCAGTGGGATAACTATTGCCGGGAGCTTGAACATCTCAAAGCGGCCAAACAACTAGTCCCACAACCAGGCGTGGCCATAAACTGACAAGTTGTTGGCCAATCCCGGGAGAAACCTCATCCTGTCCCCAGCATCTCCATACAACCAAGCCGTTCTGTCCCTCTTCTGCAGTGGCGAAGTGCGGCGGAGGGGAAAATCCGCCCCCACATGCTCAATGGTTAGCCTGGCAGTCTTCAAACGGGTGATCCTGTTTATTGCCGGGCGCAACCTATCGTTGGTGAGGCCATAAGCGCTCCATTCCTTGCCGTGCTCGATGCATTCTGTCCGTGCCTCGCAGAAATTAGGGGCTTGCTCATCATGAATCTAGCATCAATTCCCTCTCCAGTCATCCCATCTCTCGCGCTACTTACCAGGGATGTAATCCTAAAGCTTGCTCGCCACCCGCGGCATCCAGCTGATGTTCCCGGAGCGATGACCCTTGTTCTCCACTCGTGGAACAAAATAGTGCCTGAATAGATCCACATTGGAGGGGACTTCGACAAAGTTCTCGCACAAGTGGGCAAAAATGGCCATGGTCGCCATTGCATTTGGCGTGAAGTCAAGGAGGTGGAATCCGTAGATGGTCATGATCGCCTCAAAGAACTCCGAGAAAGGGGGACAGAGGAAACAGATGAAATAAGCGCAGAAGAATCGGTACGAGTCTGGCGGATCTTATTTCCCCTCTACAAGAACGTTGGGCGCCTCGTGCCCTTTCGGGACGGGCCTCCGCCATAGATACCCGTACCTTGCTTGCAGAACTGGGCCATCCAGATTTGACGAAAGGAAGACGGCGTCCCCCATCCTCTTCCTGTTCAACTCCGCAGCCCTCTTGCTCCCCTCGGCGGCCACCTCCTTCGCCGTGGCCATATGCTTCTCTTTTTCCCGCAGGCTTCTTCCCCATTCCCGCGAGCGGCGATGCGAATGGGAGAAGGGGTCTGGTGAGAAGGGCGTCATCGGGCAAGTGAAAGTGGGAGAAGGGGCGGTGATTTGGCTTGTAGAGGAAGATGATGGAAGGGGCAAAATAGGCAACAGGTGAACCGTGCCACTCTGCGTTTTCCTTTCTTTAAGGGAAGGGGCATGGAGCGGAGGCGCGATGCTTCCGAAAGTTACCATTTTACCTTAACTTCAACCGTCCCACGCCCCGACGACTTGCAGTAATTACACGAAGTGGACGTTGGATTGACTAGTCGTCATGGCAAAACTGGCATCGACAGCCTTCTCCTGCCACGTGTCCGTACACTGTTTGGGGCCTAACCCAACATGCCGCACTACATGTATGGCTCAGGCCCAGGGGCTTATGTCGGGGAAAACAAATAAGGGCATATATTTTCCCCTGACTCATGCATGGACAGTGGAGATACAGGCGCATGTATAAGGTTATAAGACAAAGTACAAGAGACCAAGAGATTCAAAGGACCAACATGCAGATCAAGAGGACCATGACCAAGCCAAGGAAGTAAGAAGCCACCAGGAGTAAAGCCTCCCTTTCCGGGAAGACGAGCCTGGCGAGGATGGGGTAACCCCCACAAGAAAACCCCCAAGATGCCCCTGCAAGGCATTCTAGGACTCGCGGAGGAAAAACCACCTCACCAAACTACCCCACCATGACGCACGTCATCAATCAGTGCGGTGTCAAGCCGCAAAGTTACTAAGTGGTAGCCATTTGCCACATGGCGGCCATTTTCTACAGAAGATACCTACAGATGACACCCATGCTGCGATGTGTCGAGCGAGTAGGCGCGAAGTTGGCAAGATAGTCCGGCAAGGCTTGCAGGGCGAGCGACGATGTGACGTCGAGCGACACATTTAATGTGCTCCGTCAGCCTGCAGAGTTAGGTATGATAGCACTATTTGCTATCTTATCAGTACATAATGACATATTTTCCACTGTGGTGACCCCTTAGCCTATTACAGGAGGCCCATGGCAACCTTAGAAAGGGCTGGACCCCGGATTAGCTAGTACGCACCCTCACATTTCATACGCACGTAGCCGTTTCATCCTTAGAGGACCCTGCCAGGCAAACATGCTATGACGACCACCATTTTTACACCATCAATCCACCAACGCAAGAGTAGGGTTTTATGCCTTGCGGCGGCCCGAACCTGGGTAAAATTGCTTGTGTGATCTCAGCTGTGCTACCCTGCGCTCTTCCGCTCTTAGTACAACGTGACATCCCCCCTGCCGAACCAGCAAGGGACCCTTGGTCCCATAGGTGGCCGTGGTTTCCCATGACACTTGGTCCTTGAGTTGCGCCGTAGTCGTACTCGTCGCCACACCATCTTCAAAAAGAGTCATAGTAGACTCAGCATCGTCAATGCGACAAAGACGGATGACAGATGACGTTCCCATGACACTTGGTCCTTGAGTTGCGCCGTAGTCATACTCGTCGCCACACCATCTTCAAAAAGAGTCATAGTAGACTCAGCATCGTCAATGCGACAAAGACGGATGGCGGTGAAGTCGAACTTGGGAACGTCATCTTGCAGCTCATCAAGCTTGGATATCTTGGTGGTACTGGCCTCATGCTCGTCGTTTTGAAGCGTGGTCGTCATGAAGTGTGCTTGGGATCGAGTAAACTTGGCCTTCTTGATTTCTTTCTCTGCCTTGAGAGCACCAAAGTACAAGTCATCGAGGGACTCGTAGTTGTTGGTGAAGAGGGTCTTGGTGATGTCGTTGTTCAATCCCATCATGAAGTAAAACTTCATCCAAATGGGGTCGTCCACACCGGCTCATCGCAAGGCTTTCTTCATGTTCTTGAAGTACTCGTTGAGGGACTTGGATCCTTGTTTGGTGTTCTCCAATTGGTTTAGAAGATGTTCCATGTAGGTGGAAGGCAAAAACTCTCGCTGCATCGCTTTCTTCATCTTGGGCCAACTCATGTTGAAGCTCATCGAAGGTGTGTGTAGTCACCATGTCGACGCGTAGTTGTGGAATTTACTTGTGGCGAACTTCACTTGTTCTTCGAAGGGTATTTGATGTAGATTGAGGTAGCGTCCATCTTCCCACTTGAGGTACTATTCGGGGTCATGAGTCCCAAAGTATGGAATCTCATTGGTGTTGGTGAAGCCGAAGTAGCTCGTGGAAGTAGTGGACTTGAGCTTGTGGAGTAGGTGAAGATGCCATATGTCCAAAGGCAAAGATGCCTTGAAGTCTCTTGGCGAAGATGCAAGTTAGATGGTGAAGTCCTAGAGTAGTTGTTGGTGTTGAGCTCGTGAACTTCACATTCTTGTCGGTGATGGTGTCGATGACGATATGATCTTGTCGAAGATGGTAGCTCGGAAGGCTTTGCACTTGACTTCTTGAAGATGAGAAAGACCTCTTGCCACTATTGCAGGATGCTGCTAAAGCGACACTATGATCAGAGACCCTTCGAGAAACTGTGTGCGATGCAATAATCGCAAACGGCGGTGTATGAAAACTGTTAGAAATGTATAAAACATTTGCGATGATGGATGCATCAAACACGGTTCGGATTTTAGTTGCGTGTGCGATGAAGGGCATACGGTTCAGTTCAATTAACTCTTTGCGATGAGGAGGAACAAAATAAATGGGCAGCCAGATGAAGGTGTGTGCGATACACAGCATACGGTTCACTCGGATGAACTGTTTGTGATTAGGAAACACAGAAGAAACGGGTAGCCAGATGAAGGTGTGTGCGATATACATAATACGATTCAATCGGATGAACTGTTTGTGATTAGGCAACAGAAAATAAACGGTCAACCAGATCAAGGTGTGTGCGATATATGCATGCAGTTCACTCGGGCCTTGTCGTCAGTGTGTGACCTATGTGGCAACCATTCGCTCCCCAGGCGCCTCTTCGTGTATCGTGGCAACTGTCCATCGACTCTTCGCCTTTCCCTCTTGATTTGGAACTGCTGTCGCACGCTCTTCCTCCCTCCTTCATTTTCCTTCACCTTTCCTTCTTCCATTGTTCGATCGTCTTCTCCATGGAGGGAACATGCCAGAAATGACCCCGTTATTCTTGCCCCGATCTAAATGATGACACGGTGGAGGAACTCATTGATCGGTGTGACGTCATCACCTCGACTAGCATGGTAGGTCCGTTCAAGACCATTCTCGACTCAACTAATAACATCATTACAAGGAACCCAAGGGTTCAGGAGCGGTTTGATCTCCCCTATCTTCTTCGCCGTGACCCCGCTGACTGGCGCGGGGACGAGGGAAGCCTCTCCTTGTGTAAGTTGATGCCGCTTGATAATGATACGTATGATGTTAAGATGCCATCGCTTGAGGATAAGGCTTGGGCAGGTGCAAATGGAGATTGGGTTGTTTATATTGGGTACAATTGCGAATGGGAACTTGTGAATGTGTACACTCATCACCAGGTTCCACTTCCAAAAATCTCAGACGACTGCCCAGAGGTTGAGTACACCATTATTCTACGTGAGTTCAAATACGATCATGGTGACCATCGTCTATGGAAGATAGCAATTTGTCGAGTTCCCAACCGCTCTTGGGATTACACGAACTATGAAGTTGTTGCTATCTTCGACAAGCTTGTTGTCGTCCTTCCTTCCACGCCTCGATGGATATTGCTCAAAAATCAATTTCTATACACGGATGAGTACCGTGATGCAATTCAATACGAGGGTCTTGTGTTTCCTTCCACCACTCGTGGCACTGTTTTTGCATGGAATCCTGATGCTTTCGGTATGTTTGTCTTCCACGGTAATTATGATTGTTTCATCCACATGCATGTGGGTTAGCTAGTTTCCCTTTACTAATTAACCTTCTTGTGTTTCCAAGGTCCTGTGAACATTCCACCACCTATAATTGAAACTTTTTATGAGCATGAGGATGAGCAGGACCCATATACTCAGTGGCGCCTAGCAACTTATTCCGATGGATCACCTCTTCTTGTCTGTATACAGGGCACTGTTGATGTTACTAAGGAAGCATGTGTTGTCTCGCATGGTCGCACTCTCCGGACCTATTCCAACATCTTTTGCAGGGTATTCGGGATGGATACTAGTGTACTAGCGCCAACACCTTCTCCCTGGTTCAGTATTGAAAGTCTTGGAGGAAACTCGCTCTTCCTTGGACAAAACAATCCAATGATGGTGGAAGGCGATCCAGCTGCTGTTGACACAACATTATTACCATTTATTAGAAGCAACTGTATCTATACCTCAGACATTACTATGCTTCCCTACCATCCCAATGTGGGTCCTGACATAGGCCGCTTCAGCCTGGATGATCAGTCCTGCATTGGTCTCGAGATTGACAGTAGCTGGCCCTTCCCACAGAATCACTTCTGGTTCAAAGCAAGCATTTCCAACGCCGACGAGTGGTTGAGCTGAAGTTCATTTAATCGCTTTGTTATTTGTTGTGTGAGAAAAACTTTACTAGAATGTTTTGTTGGAAATGATCTATAATCCAACGTGTATCCTCATTATCGTTGTGGGTTGATGACTTCTTGTATGTAATCCATGGTACATTTGCATATGCGTCCATCAATTCACGCTAGCTAGTGGTGTCCATATGAACAGTGCTAGTGATTTTAGTTCCAAAAATTAGATAGTGCTAGTGATTTTTAGCTGCATATTTTGACAAATCGCAGTGTTACAAGGTTGACAAATGGCAATGTTACTAGATAAACAAATGTCAATCTTTCCAGTTTGACAAATGGCAACATACCCAAAAAGACAGATATGAAAATCTTACCCAATTGTTTGTACGTGGTTGCGCACGGGTCATGCAAAAACAACCATTTGCGTTGAAGGGATGCAGAAATCCTGCTCGGCGCATTTTCCCTTGGCTTCCTCGGAAAGCTATCGGTTTGCATACAGGTGTTCTAACTAAAATGTTTGCGATGAGTGTTTTATATTGAAAAACCATTGACATTTTTTCAACACAAAATTGTTTGATAAGTCTTTACATTAAGAGAGAAAAACGCAAGTTCGTTCAAACCATATCTTTCATTCAGTCACACTGCGAATTTATATTCATATGATCGAGAATTCGAGATACAATATTAAACCCCCAAAAAACTATTTTTGGCGGTGGCGGAGGCGGTGTGTCGCGATGTCGTTGTCGTTGTCGTCCTCCAGGACACCGCTATTGAAGTCTTCAAGGAAGCACAAAATGTTCTTAACTTGTAAATCAAACATCACGTCATCGCGCGATCGATGGGCGGGGCACGGGAGGACGACAACTGGCGCCGTTGAGAGGTAGCGGTCGATGGCAGCGTCCCATGTCGCTGAGGGGATCGCACGCATGGGCACGGGCACGGCGGGTGCAGACAAACGCACGGGGATTGCTGTTGCGGTGTGTGGAGGGGCGCACACAGGCAGGGGCACGGGCACGACGGTTGCAACCAAATGCACGGGGCCGGCGCCATGGTGGGTGGAGGGGCGCGCATGGGCACGGGCACGAGCGCTGGTGCTGGCATGTACACGAGCTCGCGCGGGTCTGCGGAGACCTCGCTGATGCCTGCGGCTTGCAGCTCTGCGATAGTGCTCGGCCACCAGCCCGTCAATGCTACGGGGGATGGTCGCTGGCGCGGGCGCGGGGATGTGAGTTGGGATGGGAGCGGGGGTAGCAATCGCGCGGCCAGCTTGTTCTGGGCCATGTCCATGAGGCCCCATTCCTCCTTATTTTCTATCTCCTCTAGCTCAGAGTCGACTTCACCAAACTTGAAGACTAGTGGCAGATGATCATTCTGCGCCATGGCGTTGGTGGAGGTCTGCGGGAGGGAGGGGAATGGGAGGCGAACAGTAAGGCTGCCCATATTAAACAACGGCTCGGGCACCATTAATGTAGAGGAAGGCGGGCGGCCATGGAAGTCAAAGGGCTCACTTCCAAGTGAGCATGCGCAGCGTACAACTCGCACGCTTCCCGGTTAGCCTGCGCACTGGAGGACAGCTTGCACGCCTCTCGGTCAGCCTGCGCACCGTGCTGTGCTCGCATGCCTCCCATTCAGTCAAGGTTAACTAGCTGCCCGCACGACACCTTCTACAGCCATAAAAACCAAGACACGTGGCTTCACGTGAATGGTTAACAGAACGCGCACAGTTTGAATTATACAAACATTTGAGATATTAAAGTGGCAGCTATTTTTTCAAATGCCTTTGTTGGCTGCCATTATTCGAGTGCGCCTTCTCCCAAAATGGACACGAAAAATGCCACAACACGTCAGGTGCCATTCCCTGAAGGCATGCCAAGTTTCATGAATTTTAGACAAGTTTTAGATTTACTAGAATTTAAAAACCAGGCATCTCAATGTTTTGCCGGCAATCAACGGTGCCCTGGTGTTTGAAATTCACTTCCATTTCTTGCATGGGACCTAAGCATGCACCCAAGGACACATATTTGATTTTTTAACCAATTTATATGCACTGGAGCATGTGCATGTACTTCAAATTTGAATTATGCACATAAATGTATTGAAAACTCAGTTAATGCATAAAAATGTCCAAACGAACCCCGGAAAATCCCAAAATACACAACACTCCTGTTGTTATATGTTGACATGAGAAATTTTTTGAAAGCAATAAGAGGCAATGGATATCGTTTTGTCCCCAAAGGTGGAACGTTCCCTACCGAAACCATCATGCTTGTTGTGAGAAGCTCTAGTTTGTGAGAAGCATATAACCGAACCTGCCCCAAATGGGACAAATTTTTTACCACGACATGTTGATGCCACTCCATGATAGCATGCCAACTTTCATGAATTTCAGACGAGTTTTGGATTTACTAGAATTTAAAAACCAGGCATCTCAATGTTTTGCCGGCTATCAACTATGCCCTGGTGTTTGAATTTTATTCCCATCTCTTGCACGGGACCTAGAAATTCACCGAAGGACACATATTAGATTTTTCAACCAACTTTAGTGCATTGGAGCATGTGGTTGTAGTTCAAATTTGAATTATGCACATAAAATTCCTAGAAAACCTAGTTAATGCATACAAAATGTCCAAACGAACCCCGAAAAATCACAAAAATTGACACAACACTCCTATTATTCTATGTTGACACTAGATTTTTTTTTGAAAGCAATAAGAGGCAATGGATATCATTTCGTCCCCAAAGGTGGGACGTTCCCTATCGAAACCATCATGCTTTTTGTGAGAAGCTCTGGTTTGTGAGAAGCTTACACCCGAACCTGCCCCAAATGGGACAAATTGTTTATCACAGCATGTTGATGCCGCTCCATGATAGCATGTCAAGTTTCATGAATTCAGACAAGTTTTGGATTTACTAGAATTTAAAAACCAGTCATCTCAATGTTTTGCTGGCAATCAACAGCGCCCTGGTGTTTGAATTTCATTCCCATCTCTTGCATGGGACCTAGAAATTCACCCAAGGACACACATGTGATTTCTCAACCAACTTAGGTGCATTGGAGCATGTGCTTGTAGTTCAAATTTGAATTATGCACATAAAATTCCTAGAAAACCCAGTTAATGTATAAAAAGGCCAAACGAACCCCGAAAAATTCCAAGATTAAACACAACACTCCTGTTGTTCTATGTCGACACAAGAATTTTTTTGAAAGCAATAAGAGGCAACGGATATCGTCCCGTCCCCAAAGGTGTTACATTCCATATCAGAACCATCATGCTTGTTGTGAGAAGCTTATACCCGAACTTGCCACAAACGGGACAAATTTTTTACCACGGCATGTTGATGCCGCTCCATGATAGCATGTGAAGTTTCATGAATTTCAGACGAGTTTTGGATATACTAGAATTTAAAAACCAGGCATCTCAACATTTTGCCGGCAATCAACAGTGCCCTGGTGTTTGAATTTCATTCCCATCTCTTGCATGGGACCTAGAAATTCATCAAAGGACACACATGTGATTTTTCAACCAACTTTGGTGCATTGGAGCATGTACTTGTAGTTCAAATTTTAATTATGCACATAAAATGCCTAGAAAACCCAGTTAATGTATAAAAAAGGCCAAACGAACCCCGAAAAATTCATTCCCATTTCTTGCATGGGACCTAAGCATGGACTGAAGGACACACATTTGATTTTTCAACCAATTTGTATGCATAGAACATGTGCATGTAGTTTAATTTTGAATTGTGCACCTGAAATGGCTAGAAAACCAGTGTAATGTATAAAATGTCCAAACGAACCCTGAATAATTCCAATTATTTTACAACACGCATATAGTTGCATGTTCACTGTAGATAAAATGTCTAGCAATTCAAACAGCGTCCATTGCCACTATGACCCCATTTTGTAATTCAAATCAAGTAGATCCCACGCAGTTTATTATCACCAACCGTGTGAGATGTAGTAGAAAATATCTTGGAGCACCATCGGTGTATAGTACGCCTATGGCTTACGCGAGAAGGTGCGTCGGCTACAGTCCACAGCCGGCGTGTCAAGCACACTAGCTCGCTCCCCCAAAACTCCCACCTCTACATCCCTCGCAATCTCGAAAATATCTACCGCCTAGAAGGTTTTAATGTTTGACAGCACACGATTAGTATGTGCAGACCGTGTGCGATGTCTGTTACTCCCGCTCTGCTTCAGTCCCTTGATTCAAATTTTCAGTAGCCCCAACATTTTACTCCCGCCTCTGCATCCCTCGCAATCTCCAAAATATCTGCTCGCCCTTGATCCAAATTTTCAGTAGCCCCGCCATGTTACTCCCGCCTAGTAAAATTTTCAGTTGCCGCAATATTTCCTCAGACACAACCTTGCCCCCCGCCCCACCTCCACACACACCCCAAAACCTCTGCTCACGCAGACACACACAACCCTCGAAACCATTGGTAGGTCGCCGCCATCGCCGACGCCTCCATCCGCAACCTCTGCCTGTGTGCTAGGGAGCTCGAGGAGCCAATGGCCAAAAAGAGGTTTATCGTGGCCTTTTCACCCAATGCCGGTGAGGTGGCCCCGAGGTGTCCCCGTCGTCCTCCGCGGGCCCGATCCGCCTGCCGCCGCGCCCCTACGCCGGTTCGAGGACTTCCCTATCCTCCCTCGGGCCCGGCAGCCGACGAAGTCCTACCTCGGGGTCCGGTAGCGGCGGTGGGGGACGTGGGTCATAGAGATTACAGATCGAGAGACCCACACTCGTCGGTGGCTCAGTGGCTTCCACACGGCCGAGCTCGCGGCCATGGAGTACGATCGTTGGTAGGTCTGCTACCACGGCATGGCGGCTAGGCTCAATTTCCCCTTTGGCACATGTCTGGTCGACCTTGTTCCACCGGAGCCGGGGTGGTGAGCTCGGCTATGGCACGAGAGGACCGCGAGACGTGGGAGCGCCTCGAGGCTGAGGCTGCCGATGATGCCTACATGCAAGAGCTTCGCCGACAACACCCAGAGCTTGTGGAGGCGGAGCGGGCGATCTTTGCCGACGCGGAGGGCGGCGAGGTTATCGCTCTCTCCTCCGATGACGAGGTCGAAGGCGGCGAGGACGGCGACGCGGAGGATGGCAAGGTTATCGTGCTCTCCTCTGATGACGAGGTCGAAGGCGGCAGCGACAGCGGCGCGGAGGGCATCGAGATGGGCCTCGAGGACGAGGAGATCGACATCGATGAGTGGAGGAGTGCCTTCCCCAATGACCCCAACGACGGTACTGGCCCAGACCCAGCTCGCGGCACATCGTACATGACGAGGAAGGGTTGGCTCGACCTCTACTTTGACTGAAAGTAGTTTAGTTTAGCTTAGTTTAAATTTATGTTTTATGTTCGGCTATGCAAAACTATCTATGTTTATGTTTGAATGCATGCTACTTTCGGTTGAACCTGCTTTGAACTTGATCAAATTGAAGTTTACAACCTTAAGTTTAGGGGTCGACTAGAAAAGGCCAAAAATTACTGGAGTATATATATATCTACTAAGGGTTTTAGTCCTTTAACTTTTTAATGATCGCCTAGAGATGTCCTTATTACTTGTTTATTTCAGTTCTTCACAATGTGATGCTCTATATGTGCAACTATTTCTCGTGCAGTTCAATTTCATCAATAATAGTTTCAACAATACCACTATGAATTACTGTATTTGGTTGTTGTTAAGGATATTGCAATTAACATGCCTTTTCGTTTTTCAATTGTTGTTTAGCAACATGCATTGTACTGAATGACTATATATGCAATCCCAGGATACATAGCAACAAGTAAGAGTGTTACCTTAATGTTCTGATGATGTCTAGATATACATGTAATAAAATCTTATATAATGGGATGGATGGAGTGTTGTACTACATCATTTTTCAATTGTTGTTTAGCTTCTAATATTAACTTGGTGCTTTTAGGTACATATATCATTGCCAAAGATCCACACTTCGACCCTTTCTGCATATGGGGCAATGAGATATTCATGAACCAGCATCAAGTGAGGAAACTGATAAAGATTGTTATTAAAATGGGTAAAAAGATGTTAATCGAACTATTTCTTTACACTTTATGCAAGAGAACAGTGGACTGCAGGATGGTAAGTAACAACCCTGTAGCCTTCTTTTTACTGCCCATAATGAGTTGTGTTAGATGACAATATCTGAATCTTTTTTCTTTTGAAGTGGATCCTGAAGCAGTTTACTCAAGATTACCTCTCAAACTACACGATTGGCGGCTGGCCATCAGAAGGGGTTGGACTAGAGTCCTGCATGCCTTTTGCATCCAGGAGAGCACAATAGGGCCATTCCGCTTCACGTTGTTCAGCAACTAGAATGTCGGTCGCCTCTTTCTTTACCATCTGTAATAGTACAAGTATAGAACCCTGGTACATCATTCTTTATTTGGTGCTTATGTAATTCTTAAACGTATGTACCTGTGAATTGAATAATGCATTGGTTGTTTGAACCTGATGGATATGAATAAAGCTATAGCCTACTTTCAAGTTTAAATTAGGTACAGTTTTAAATAGCAGCAATTAAATTAGGGCGAAATTACGTTGTGCAGGTCATTATGGCACACACGGTTGGTAAAACACAAACGTTTGTGATATACACCATAATCCGAGATGGTTCACAGAGAGGAAATGTGTGCAAGCATGCACACAGTTGCTGTTTGCAAAGCGTGTGTGATGTTAGAAAACTAAATGTGTGTGATTGTCTACCTATCGTACATGGTTTATAATCATGAAACGTTTGTGATGTGCCAGGCATTGTAAAACTCCCGTGCCTAGAATCTTCCTGTAAAACTCCGGTGCCTGGAATCTGCCTGGTTTTAGGCAGAACCACAAAACTCCAACTGCGATGGCAATGCGAGCACAAATGACTAGCAATGATGAAGCGCTTGGGATATTCGAGATATCAAAAACGGTTATATAGGGACAACTGTATGCATCAAGGCTCCCTATCCCCGACGGTTTCTGGGTCGTATGGGAAGGACCCCGATCGCCTACACTCGCTTGGCAACGGTTCCAAATGCCGTCGTGGAAAGGGGTTAAAAACCGTTTGTTTAGGACCGACGCGCACCAGTGTGCGGTTGTTGATGAGGACATTGAGCTACTCCATGTTCTTGTCCATCTTGGCATCGATGAAGTTCATGGCATCAAACTCGTCGCCGTGGTTGTAGACCGGAGATGATGTGCTTTGCCTATCCATCACAAGACTCGAGCAAAGGTGAGTTGGAAATGAGATAAACAATACCACGCTCCCTTGTCCCAAAGTTGAGGATGTATCCTGTGTCACTCAATGTGAGATGAAAGAGTAGTGGAATTGGTACCAGACTTGTTCACTCACACCTACAAAGTAAAGCTTATCGAGTGGCTTGGTTAGGACAAGTGGCGAAAATTCATGCAACTTGAAGTCCAAGATATTGTAAATGTTGAAATAAATCCAAAAGGACTAAAAATTCAAAGCAAGTGATCACAAATATATAGGAGGGAAATAAAGAAAGACACACGGTGGGATAATGGGGCTTGTGCATCTCTAGGAATGAGCAATACAAAATTGCCTAAGGAAGACTAAGCTCGTGCTGCACAAACACAAGGAGAGACGCTATATTATTTCATGTTTGGGCACAATTCACCACTTGGCACCAATCCTATATGCAAGCAAAACATTTCCTATTCCATGTATCCACATGCACAAGTATCTCTTTTCATGCTCCATTCTTTGCTAATAAGCTTTGGATCTTTCTCTTGCTTAAAAGCCTTTTTTGTAAAAAAAATTCTCTTCTCTTCCTTTCTACTTGTCTTATTGAGCCTCAACCAAATATATGAGAAAAGTATCACAAGATATGCACGGGAGCAAACAATTGCACTATATGATACATCAAATGATGCAACACTATGATATCGTATCACTAAGGTGCTCAAGTTTTCGCGAAGCCTGACATTACTCAGATAGCTAGTCTCAATAGGTATGGAGGTAATCGCAAACATGGTGGGGCTATCAAAGTGTAATGGAAAGGAAGGAAAAGTATATGACGGAATGGATATCTTAGTCACACTTAGCCTTTCATGAAATCGGGGGGTAACCGGCCTTGCTTCCGGTTGAAGATGATCACAAAGGATGGATGATCATCTTATGTTGCGGAAGCTTGGTTGTTGATGTAGTCGATGTAACGCTACACGTCGCCGCTGGTTGATGAAGAAGTAACCATCCCTAAGTAGCCAAAACACCTTAGGAGACTCAAGTCACAACTCAAACAACCAAAAATGCATTGGGAAATAAAATGGGTTAGGTTGCGGAAATCTATGGTGGTATTGCGAATGATATGGTGGAGGGCCTAGGCAAAGTTGCTAAAATTCGAAAGATTTGATGATGGAAAATGATGGAGTTATTATTTTTTTGGGATGTAGGATGTCAATAGCTACAAAACGAGCTAAAGTACGTGAAAATCGGATTCCAGAAGAATTAGTTATGACCGAAATGGTTTTTGGAGTTGGTCTGAAACTGGGGGGTACGGGCACCTAGGGGTAAGGGGTGCGGGCACCTGGGGTGGTCAGGGAGGTTGGGCGAAAGTTGCCTGGGGGTCCGTGTGCCCGGGGAAAAGGGGTCTGGGTGCCTGCAGTGGTCAGAGACTTTGTGCGAAAATGTCCCGGAGGTCCGGGTGCGAAGGGTAAAGGGGTCCGGGTACCCGGGGTAGGCCGAGAAGACTTGATTTTGGATGAAACTTTCAGATCTTGAGCTAGGGATGGAAGAACCTGATTTCAAACTCGAAATTGGGTGGGTAAAGAGAAAAAATTTGGCTAGGGAATGTCAAGGGAGGTAGGTCCACTTGCCACACTAGGTCCATAGATCAAAATCAACAAAAACGCACTAGGAACAACAAATCACAAAAAAATGGTATGTCTCTTTTTGTGGGGAATTTTCGAAATTGGGCAAGAACACTCAAAATTAGGCTAGAAGACGGTGGGGAAGACTCCAAATTCGTGATCAACGTGGCTCTAGATACCAAGACGTTGTAGGATGGAGACCCTAAGTGGATATCTTTCATGAATTGGAGGGGGATCCATGAAGAACACGAAGAACAAGAGGGGAAATCACAAGAGGAACACTCAAGAACATGTCCAATCACACATCCACTAGACTCACAAACACATGAGATTCACAAGGTACAAGAACAATCAAAGGGAAATGAGATACATGGTAAAGTTCATTCCCAATCCTATGAAGGAGATGAGGTTTTGATGTTCTATATAGATCCTTCCCTAGATGGGGTCTTGATATCCACTAGGGATCTTCTTTCTCTCAAGAACAATCCCACAAGGGGAGATACATGAGCTAAGCTCCAATGTCTAGATCTATTCTCAGCTAACCCTAATTCTGAGCTAGAGAGCGTCTATTTATAGTCTAGGAAAGATTTGGGGAGAAATAGGGGTACATGAGTCATTTGGCCCTTAGTGCATGTAGGCATCCTCAGAGAGGTCCGGGCACCCAGGTGTCGCTGGGATGACGAGGTCGGGCACCCAGGGGTGAAGTGCAGGCACCCGGGGTAGCGGCAGGTGAGGGGACGGGCACCAGGGGGTAGGGGTGTGGGCACCTGGTGGTGAAAGCCTGAGCAGCCGCAATACCTTTGGATATGTGCTAAACCCAGTTGTGCCTTCATGAGTTTACTGTACTTGATTAATTTCGTGCTTGGCTCCCCGTTACATTTGGAGGTGCCACCTCTTGGGGCTCCATGGACCCGCAGCCTCCTTTTGATAGTCCCATGAGCGAGGTCTATTGGCATGGTGCATATGCTCAGCTCCGTCCCTGCAGCGCTGATAAACCTAAGCGACCGAGCTCTGGCTCATGGGCCGGCCCCGCGCACGTCACCTCATCAGGTCCTTAGTGCCTTGTCTCCTCATGGAACAATCATGAGTAGGTCAGCTGGCGCACGCCGCCCCCTATACCTTGTGACCTATACCATGTAGGTCATGCAATCATGAGCTGGGTGTTCGGGCGTCGTACGAACGTCACCTTGCATCACCTAAGGAGGCCTAGCCTCGAGAGGCCCAACATCAGGCAGATGACGGTCCGGTCTACATCACCGGCCGCGAAAAGCTAAGTACAACCACCTTATGTGACGCGTCATTGCCGGTTGAAACCCCTTCTCCCTATGATCCCGGTGAAGCCTGTCATCTCTTTTTTGTGTAAGTCGCTTGGGGGGCTCCTGAGCATCGCGCCTCGGGGGCTGTTACTGGCTGTCAAGCCCTCACTCCCTGGCCTTGTCCCGGGCATCATGACTAACATACCAGCAACGGCTGAGCCTCGCTCGAGGGCCAGGTCCTGAGGATGTAGAGCATCTTGGAAAACTAGAAACAGAGAGGTGAGCCTCGCAAGGAAAGGATGTTTGGGGAGGGAGTTCGCAGTTTAGCGGCAAAAGCATTGGTTAAGGCACGAAGGGCATCAATTTTTCACGCACCCCTCGCGGGGCCTGTATTGACTTGTCGCAGATAGAAGGCTGATAGGAAGCCAAGCTTCAAGGAAATGCATCCTTGCGCCACAATAACTTCACACGAGCTGCGACGAATCAGCGCTTCACCCCAAAGAGCTAAGTTGACCACCACACGCGGATGCACGGATCTTTCTAGTGATATTCTTTCTTTTCGCAATCTCATCCGAGGCGGAAATCTTTTCTGTCGTGTGAGCCACTTGCGCGTCAAGGGGGACCTCCCGAGCATGTCACCTCGGGAGCTCTTACCGGACCTCGGCCCCTCACCTCCTGGCCTTGTCCCAGGCATCACGACCTGACGTACCAGCGATGGCTGAGGGCTGCTTGGGGCTGGGTCCTAGCGATGCAGAGCACTAATGTGACAGTGAAGAAATGGCTAAGTCTAAACGAGAAGCACTATGATCAAACTTAATCATGAACCGCAAAAGCAGTAAGGTTAAGGCACAAGCTCTAGAGTTTCTTACACACCCCCACGGGGCCCATGCCGTTCGGGTGCAGGAATAAAAACAAAAGAAACCTCCACGCGAAGGCCGCCGCTCCCGGAGTACCGAATGAGGTGCCGCCTGAACCTAGTCGGAGTCCTCCTTGACATGGGACACAGGGAGTCGCCGGAGTCATTGTCGCTTCCGCTTCCCTTAGAGGAGGTGCCGCTACCATCGATGGATGAGCCGCCATTGTAGATCTCCATGCAATAGTCCATTTGGCAGCAGCCAATGACCCCAAAGATCTTCATGAAGAGCATGGCAGCCCTGTCGTACTTGAAGTGGACGATGTGCCCCTCCTTCAAGCCGTGAGCGAGGGCGAACAACTTCCACCCCCGCTTCAGGAACATGAAGCCAGAGGAGGTGAACTTTGTCGCCACCCAGGAGGAGCCGTTGCAGCAGCCATCTGGCTGCAGCCACAAGCCCAGCGGCACGTCCCCCGCCATATCCCTTGCAAAGGCATAGGGGAGCTGGAGCCAGGTGCAAGGATCATGGTGCATGCTCACTATGAACTCATAGGCCGCATCGGCGGAGTGGCTCCACGCCCGGGGCGGCCGGGTTGCGCCGCCCCGCCCGCTCCGGCCACGGTAGCCTCGCTCCCCGCGCCCACACCCGTAGGTGCAGTGGTTCCCGCAGCTACCAGAGCCAGCGTAGGGCGCTAGTGGAGGCCGCCCGCGTCCCCGGGGTGGTGCCCCGGGTGTGGCAGCGGTCGTGCGAGGACGGTGCTCCCCCTCGCCGACCTCATTGGTTCCACCTCTTCCAGGGCCACCTTCCCCTTCTCGGCGGCGGATAACCTCCTCAAGGGCGCCATAGCTGCAGAAGTGATATGTGAAGGTGGAGGAGCAAGAAGAATATGAGCCAAAGGGGTCCGCCCCCTCACTCTTATATAGCACTAAGGGAGGAGCCGACTGTGTCCCCTCGCCTTCCAAGAAGAGCAATGATGGCCCCACGCGGTGTGCGCCAGGCTTTATGTCAGCCTGGGCAGTTGCCGAGGGGGAAGTGGGGGTGCCCCCTGTGTTGGGAATGCAGTAATTTCAAAAAAAAAAATCCTACACACATGCAAGATCTATCTAGGTGATGCATAGCGACGAGAGGGGAAGAGTGTTGTCCATGTACCCTCGTAGACCGTAAGCGGAAGCGTTATGACAACGCAGTTGATGTAGTCGTACATCTTCACGATCCGACTGATCCTAACACCGAAGGTACGACACCTCCGCGATCTGCACACATTCAGCTCGGTGATGTCCCGTGAACTCTAGATCTAGCTGAGTGTCGAGGGAGAGTTTCGTCAGCACGACGACGTGATGATGGTGATGATGAAGCTACCGGCGCAGGGCTTCGCCTAAGCACTGCAACGATATGACTGGGGTGGATTATGGTGGAGGGGGGCACCGCACACAGCTAAACAATGTCAACTTGTGTGTTCTAGGGTGCCCCCTGCCCCCGTATATAAAGGAGCAAGGGGGAGGCCGGCCGGCCCTTGGGGCGCCCAAGGAGAGGAGGAATCCTCCTCCTAGTAGGAGTAGGATTCATCCTTTCCTAGTCCTCCTAGGAGGGGGAAGGAAGGAGTAGGAGAGGGAAGTAAAAAAGGGGGCACCGCCCCCTCCTAGTCCAATTCGGACTCAAGGGGGAGGGGACGCGCGTGCTACCCTGGCAGCCCCTCTTTCTCTCTCCACTAAGGCCCATCTAGGCCCATTAGTTCCCCCTGGGGGGGGGGTCCGGTAACCCTCCGGCACTCCGGTTTTACCCGAAACCACCCGGAACACTTCCGGTGTCCAATATATCAATCTTTATGTCTCGACCATTTCGAGACTCCACGTCAAGTCCGTGATCACATCCGGGACTCTGAACTACCTTCGGTACATCAAAACAAATAAACTCATAATACCGATCGTCACCGAACGTTAAGCGTGGGTTCGAGAACTATGTAGACATGACCGAGACTCATCTACGGTCAATAACCAATAGCAGAACCTGGATGCTCATATTAGTTCCTACATATTCTACGTAGATCTTTATCGGTCAAACCGCATAACAACATACATTGTTCCCTTTGACATCGGTATGTTACTTGCCCGAGATTCGATCATCGGTATCTCAATATCTAGTTCAATCTCGTTACCGGCAAGTCTCTTTACTCGTTCCGTAATGCTACATCCTGTAACTAACTCATTAGTCACATTGCTTGCAAGGTGATAGTGATGTGGATTACCGAGAGGGCCCAGAGATACCTCTCCGATACACGGAGTGACAAATCCTAATCTCGATCTATGCCAACTCAACAAACACCATCGGAGACACTTGTAGAGCATCTTTATAGTCACCCAATTATGTTGTGACGTTTGATAGCACACTAAGTGTTCCTCCGGTATTTGGGAGTTGCATAATCTCATAGTCATAGGAACATGTATAAGTTATGGAGAAAGCAATAGCAATAAACTAAACGATCATAGTGCTAAGCTAATGGATGGTTCAAGTCAACCACATCATTCTCTAATGATGTGATCCCGTTTATCAAATGACAACTCTTTGTCCAAGGCTAGGAAACTTAACCATCTTTGATTAATGAGCTAGTCAAGTAGAGGCATACTAGTGACACTCTGTTTGTCTATGTGTTCACACATGTACTAAGTTTCCGGTTAATACAATTCTAGCATGAATAATAAACATTTATCATGATATAAGGAAATATAAATAACAACTTTATTATTGCCTCTAGGGCATATTTCCTTCAGTCTCCCACTTGCACTAGAGTCAATAATCTAGATTACACTGTGATGATTCTAACACCCGTGGAGTCTTGGTGCTGATCATGTTTTGCTCGTGAGAGAGGCTTAGTCAACGGGTCTGCGACATTCAGATCCGTATGTATCTTGCAAATCTCTATGTCTCCCTCCTTGACTTGATCGCGGATGGAATTGAAGCGTCTCTTGATGTGCTTGGTTCTCTTGTGAAATTTGGATTCCTTTGCCAAGGCAATTGCACCAGTATTGTGACAAAAGATTTTCATTGGACCCGATGCACTAGGTATGACACCTAGATCGGATATGAACTCCTTTATCTAGACTCATTCATTTGCTGCTTCCGAAGCAGCTATGTACTCCGCTTCACACGTAGATCCCGCCACGACGCTCTATTTGGAACTGACAGCTCCACCATTCAATAAAAATATGTATCTGGTTTGTGACTTAGAGTCATCCGGATCAGTGTCAAAGCTTGCATCGACGTAACTGTTTACGACGAGATCTTTGTCACCTCCATAAACGAGAAACATATCCTTAGTTCTTTTCTAGTATTTCAGGATGTTCTTGACCGCTGTCCAGTGATCCACTCGTGGATTACTTTGGTACCTCCCAGCTAAAGTAATAGCAAGGCACACATCATGTCTAGTACACAACATTGCATACATGATAGAACCTATGGCTGAAGCATAGGGAATGACTTTCATTTTCTCTCTATCTTCTATAGTGGTCGGGCATTGAGTCTGACTCAACTTCACACCTTGTAACACAGGCAAGAACCCTTTCTTTGCTTGATCCTTTTTGAACTTATTCAAAACTTTATCAAGGTATGTGCTTTGTGAAAGTCCAATTAAGTGTCTTGATCTATCTCTATAGATTTTGATGCCTATATATAAACAGCTTCACCGAGGTCTTTCATTGAAAAATTCTTATTCAAGTATCCTTCTGTGCTATTCAGAAATTCAGTATCATTTCCGATCAACAATATGTCATCTACATATAATATCAGAAATGCTATAGAGCTCCCACTCACTTTCTTGTAAATGCAGGCTTCTCCAAAAGTTTGTATAAAAGCATATGCTTTGATCACACTATCAAAGCATATATTCTAACTCCGAGAGGCTTGCACCTGTCCATAAATGGACTGCTGGAGCTTGCACACTTTCTTAGCACCTTTTGGATCGACAAAACCTTCTGGTTGTATCATATACAACTCTTCTTTAAGATATCCATTAAGGAATGCAGTTTTGACATCCATTCGCCAAATTTCATAATCATAAAATGCGGTAATTGCTAACATGATTCAGACGGACTTAAGCATCGCTACGGGTGAGAAGGTCTCATCGTAGTCAACTCCTTGAACTTGTCGAAAACCTTTTGCAACAAGTCGAGCTTTGTAGGTAGTAACATTACCATCAGCTTTAGTCTTCTTCTTGGAGATCCATTTATTCTCTATTGCCTGCCGATCATCAGGCAAGTCAACCAAAGTCCACACTTTGTTCTCATACATGGATCCCATCTCAGATTTCATGGCCTCAAGCCATTTTGCAGAATCTGGGCTCATCATCGCTTCCTCATAGTTCGTAGGTTCGTCATGGTCAAGTAACATGACCTCCAGAATAGGATTACCGTACCACTCTGGTGCGGATCTTACTCTAGTTGACCTACGAGGTTCAGTAGTAACTTGATCAGAAGTTTCATGATCATCATCATTAGCTTCCTCACTTACTGGTGTAGGAATCACTGGAACTGATTTCTATGATGAACTACTTTCCAATAAGGGAGTAGGTATAATTACCTTGTCAAGTTATACTTTCCTCCCACTCACTTCTTTTGAGAGAAACCCCTTCTCTAGAAAGGATCCATTCTTAGCAACGAATATCTTGCCTTTGGATCTGTGATAGAAGGTGTACCCAATAGTTTCCTTTGGGTATCCTATGAAGACACATTTCTCCGATTTGGGTTCGAGCTTATCAGGTTGAAGCTTTTTCACATAAGCATCGCAGCCCCAAACTTTAAGAAACGACAACTTGGGTTTCTTGCCAAACCGCAGTTCGTAAGGTGTCGTCTCGACGGATTTTGGTTTGAGCCCTATTGTCACAACCCTAGATTAGCCTTGCTTGCCTTTGCATCTCATCATGTCATCATCATAGTTATGTTTATGAAAGTTGAATGGAGGTTAGTTGAAACCCTCAGAAATCATTTCAGAAATAGTCAACATTAAATTCTCTTCAAAGAAGTGCAAGAAAATGTTCCTCTTAGTGTGTGAAAATATTGGCAAGAGGTAAATCTCAAAACAATATTTTTGGATTCTCAGAGATATTTATTTTGGGCCTTTGAATTAAATCAATAACATATTTGAGTTGGATTTATTTTTGTTATATAAGAGATAAAGTTCAAATAAATTTTCTAAGTTTGCATGTGGCCTTGGACTAGTTTCCAGAGCTCACATAAAAATTACAGACAGTTCTAAATGATTTGATGCCTCAAATCAAATCTAACAAATTACAAAAAATAGAAAACAGAAAAGAAATGGAAGAATGAGACAAACTTACTTGTAGCTTACCTGTGTGGCCTGCTACTGTAGCTTACTGGCCCAGCCCACCTGGGTCTCCCTACCAGTCATCCCTGTCCTCGTGACAGGAGGACAGGGGCGTGTGGGGAGAGCGCGCGGGCACGCGCCGCGCCACCTCCACCCGGCCTGCTTCCACCTGAAAGTGCTAGTATCAACTAGAGGGGGGTGAATAGGCGATTTTTATGAAAGTCTTCAAAACACGGGGGCTTTGAAGTCAAACAGTAGAAATGAACCTATTGATATGCAGCGGAAGGTAGACTACACTAGACAGGCCATAGTCAAGTAAGCAATGAAGTGAAAGCACGAAGACTATCAACAGTTGGGTAGTATGGATCAAGATGGAAGAAAGTATGAAACCAATCAACAACAGTCTTCACATAGTGAAGTCAATCATATTATGCAAACAGGTAGTGACTTCACGAAGACAAACTGTAAGTAAAGAGAGAGGTAAGGATATAACCAGTTGCTTGGTGAGGACATGTATTTGTTGGACCAGTTCCAGTTGCTGTGACAACTGTACGTCTAGTTAGGGAGGCTGAGATTCAACTCAGAAGACCGCGTCTTCACCTTATTCCCCTTGATCTAAGGACACAC
The DNA here is from genome assembly GCF_056163025.1 of Triticum urartu. Lineage (NCBI taxonomy): Eukaryota > Viridiplantae > Streptophyta > Magnoliopsida > Poales > Poaceae > Triticum > Triticum urartu. Next base: position 271,861,535 of record NC_141878.1, on the reverse strand, counting down.
AGTCCTCGCTCAATCACTCTGGTAAGTCTTCAAGGTAGACTTCCAAACCTTCATAAACTTCGTTCACCGGCGATCCACAATGACTCTTGGATGCTCAGAACGTGACGCCTAACAGGCTGGAGGATTCACAGTACTCAAGTGTAACAAGTCTTCAGGTCACGCAGACAGAAAGACTTCAGTGATGCCTAACACTCTTTAGCTCTGGGTGTTTAGGGCTTTGTCCTCGCAAAGATTTCTTTTTCAAAGGCTTCGAGGTGGGTTGCTCTCAAACGACAGAAGCCGTGTACTAACTCTGAGCAGCCACCAATTTATGGTGTAGGGGGTGGGCTATTTATAGCCACTAGGCAACCCGACCTGATTTGTCCGAAATGACCCTGGGTCACTAAGGAACTGACACGTGTTCCAACGGTCAGATTTCAAACACACACGGCAGCTTAACTTGGGCTACAAGTAAAGCTGACTTATCCAGCTCTGGATAAGATTTGCTCTCATTGTCTTTGCTCGAAGACATAGGATTTGGTTGAGCATCACTTCAGTCACTATGACTTTGTTCACTTGGACCCCACTTAACAGTACGGTGGTTCCTATGACTCAACAAAGAAGAAAAGGAAACTATGGAAGAACTATGTCTTCGCAATCCATAGTCTTCATATGATGTCTTCTCATGTCATAGTCTTCAACGTGAAACTCTTCACATACCACCATTGGCTTCAATGTCTTCACACATTTTTAGGGGTCATCTCCGGTAGGTAAACCGAATCAATGAGGGACTACTACCTATGTTATCCTGCAATTCTCACAAAAAAATTCGTCCCTCAACCAGGTTTGTCGTCAAGACTCCAAAACCAACTAGGGGTGGCACCAGATGCACTTACAATCTCCCCCTTTTTGGTGATTGATGACAAACTGGTTGAAGTTTTCAACGGGGATAAAAGTATGTGAAATTGTAAGGGATTAAGGTATTGTCTTCATAAGTAGCAAAAGGCTCCCCCTGAAGATGTGCATATAAGTATTTTGCTTTTGAATGCAAATGCACATGGTAGGTTGTACTTGTGGAGATCCTCTTCAACATATGAAGACCATTCATCATGCATGAAAAGATATAATGAAGATAATGACATGCATAATGATAAATGGACGTCTGCAAAATGACTTCGTGCAGAATTTATCATCGCACATGTAGAATTTATCATCGCATCACATAGTTGACAGAAAACGTAGCAGACGACCATCAAGTTTAATTGTTACAACTCAAAAGAACCAAATGTATCGAAAGCTAGAGTTGTAAGCACTAGTTAAAAGTATAGCAACCACCCTTATGGACCCGCTTGAAGACTATCAACCCATATGCTTCTCCCCCTTTTTTCAGTGAGGACCAAAAAGTTTTGAAGACATAGAGCTTCTACTTGTTCCCATGAGGATTAGGCAAAGCAGCAGGGTCGATTTGAGGTCTAGTGGTGCAGAAGAACTTGGTGCAGTCTCGATTCGAGGCAAAGTTGTAGTTGGTGAAGTAGCATCATCTTCGTCATCAATAACTCTGGCATTGACAGTTGCAGCTGAGGATGAGTAGTCAGAGTCTTCAAGTGAGGGGGTCCGACGCAAGTGAGCGTTCCGGGGAGGAGTGGAATCAAACTTGAATCTCTCCGTGAAGCCATCCTATTGAAGATCATCTTCAAAGCTCAGCAAAATCAGACTCTTCCACGACCGTCGACAGGTTTCATGAGTGACACTTGCATTCTTGGTGACAAGGTGGTGAATGCGATTAACATCCACCAAGAGGCTCTGCATCTGACGCTTGAGCCAGTCATGATGCTTATCCTATTTTTGATGCAGGGCGACGAGAAGCTCTCGGTCATTGAGAACACGAGATCGCTTCCGAGGAATTTGGGCAATTGTGCTTTCAGTGGATTCAGTATGGGCACGAGGTGCACGTGTATTTCCAGCCAAAGGATAAACACGAGAGGCAACAAGAACTCCTTCAATAGGTTGAGTGAAGCTTTGGTGATCGGTGTTGTGAAGATAAATTGGCTCCTTGGCAGGTTCTGGGTATATGGGTTTGACAAACAGATCCACCTCTGGCAAGAATATGAGATGATTGCGAGCAGAAGGCTGATAGTTGATAGTAGAGTGAAGCTTGATGATGCGCATTACCCATGGAGCATAGAACTTCAGACCAAATATATCGGAGCCAGATGCAGCCAATTGCCTGATGAAAAAGTCCTGAGCATTGAAGCTGATGCCATTGAAGATATAGAAAACCAATGTCTTCATTGCTCCTTCAAGCTTCGCTGCAGGAGAATGTCCTTTGACAGGCCAGAGAGTTTGCCTGATAATATGATAAATAGCGCGGGGCAGATACTCTAGGTCTTCAACAAAGAACTCCTTTGGATATTCAGCGTCTTGGGGCAGTGGCTTCATCATGCTCAGCATTTGGCTCATGTTGGTCTCAGGCTTCTGGAAGATGCTCTCCAAAGCATTATGGAGCAGCTGACAACCTGGTTCATAATGTTCACCAGGACTGGGCAGGGCAATAAGCTCAATTATATCTTGGGCTTTGGCTTCATGGTGTACATCGCTTGTCATCCACTCATGGACCCAAGTCTTCGGATCCCTGTAGTAGCCGAAAATGTGGAGATTCTCATAGAATTGCAGCAGAAGCTCTTCATTCCAATGCTCTTTATTGGTCACAAACTGTAGAAGGCCAGCATCTCTGAAGCAGTCAAGGGCTTCTTCCAGGCAGGGCATGCCAGCAATGGCTTCGCAGTCTAGACGCATATGGGAAAAAATGCGCCCCTGATTGTATAGTATGCAAGAATAGTAACTGCGCTGCTGATAACTCCAGAACCTATCAGATGATATTCTTGGCTTGGAATATGGGTTCTTGGCGCTATCAAAGAAGGTGTTGTGTGCTATGAAGCCATTTACATTAAACGATCCCGGTGAAGTTGCAGTACCTGGAAACCTTGGAAGCCTTAGCTTTGGCTTCTGGACCTGAGGCCTGTGCTCCACATGATAATCAAATTGAGGCCCGGGAGCAGGAGGAACCAGAATAGGCCAACGAACCATGACAGGTTGGCCGCAATCAAATGCCAGCTCAATTGTATGAGGCCTTGGAGGTGGTACAGGAGCGTCGGCATTGACATGGGCTTGAAGGTGCACAATGGTTTCAGGTGCAACATTGACTTCAGGGGTAGTATTGGCTTCAGGCACCGTAGTCACTTCAGGCACCACATGAGCTTCAGCCATGACAATGTCATTGGCTTCAGTGTTGTTTGTGGCCGCCTCATTATTTTCAACCCCCACTTGAGTAGCTGGAGGGTCTGGCACAGACTCGTTCTCCCCGAGAACAGTTTCTTGGTTGGTAGGGGGTGTGTCAACTCGCTCTTCTTCTTGACGGGGTTCTGGTGGTTCTTGTTGATCACCGACTGATGCTGCCGGAATGTCTTCAACAACTTTTGCTTCAGACTCAAAGACATTCACAGTTGGAGTGGCGTCGGGGAACACTTGTCTTGCCACTGAGTTATGTTGCTCTTCTCCTTCTGGAACGCTTGATAGAGTGACTTGTGGCCTTGGTCCTTTGTGAAGCCTGCGGAGTGCGGGCGACGCCTTTGGAGAGGGAGTCGGCTGGACCACAAAGTCATCATCTTCAATCACCGGAGTGGTGGCCTGAGGTGGGGGAGTACTTGGGGATTCTTGACTGGGGGAGTCTTGAGGGCGATCAACTCATGAATCATCCTGAGAAATTGGCGTCAGAGGATGACCAATGCTGATGAATTCGTCGTTCGTCAGAACAGGCGATGATACCATTTGGTGCTCAATCTGAGGAAGGACTTCATCATCTTCTACATTGTCATGATGACCAATGTCTTCAGCTTCAGGAGCTGGAATGTCTTCAGCTTCAGGAGCCTCTGTGGAAGCAGGCTCATGAACTATTAACCGACGCTCTCGGTGTTCGGACGCAGGACGAGCAACTGAGATTGGCTCGACGACAAGGGGCTCTGTGGGAGCAGCCCGATCTTTCTTCTTTGTCTTCCTCTTCTTGGTCGGTGGAGCATCGTCAGTGGTGTTCTTGTTCTTGCGCTTTTAGGCTTCGGGTTCAGCTGCCCTTGTTTTCTTGAGTTCTGAAGCAATTGTGGGGACCTTAGGCTTCAAGCCTGTCATACTAGCAGGGAAGACAATGCTTGGAGCTTCCTGCCTTAATGCTTCAGCTTGGGCCACAGCATGCTTCTTCTTCTTCTTGGCAGCCATTCCGAGGTCGATGCCAGGGCACCCTAGAGCCTTGCGCTTTTCTGCTTCATTGTGAGCTTGAACACTTTTCTCAGCAAAATACTTCATTCTCTCTCTTGAACCTTTGGCTTCCTGGTGTTTCTGGTGAAACTGCTCCTTGAGCTCATGTAGCATCTGCTTGAAGCTTTGAACATCCGCCATGCTGAGATTGGCCATGTCCCTCTTGAACTGAGCTTTCTCATGATCAATCTTGTTCTTCAGTTCAACAATCTTCTGAGCTAGAGCCAGCTCAGTAGCAATGGCACTGTGGAAAGAGACACTGGTGCCAATTGGAAGTTCAAGGTCATCGAGGTTGATGCTAGGGTTTTCAAACCATTCATCAATGAAGTTGTTCAAGATATCCACATCAAACAGGGGTAGATCATTGAAGATCTCCGCCTCCTCCTTGATCTTTAGCAATAGCTCAAGAGCATCATCACCAAGATCGTCGTCACTTGATAGATCAATGGCTTCATTTTCGTTCCTCAAAACGGCAGCTAGGGTCAGTGCTTGACCGGAAATCTAGATGGGCTTCTTCTTCTTCTTCTTCTTCTTCTTCTTCTCAGTCTTGGAGATGCGAGAGAGATCTTCAGACTACACACTGGCTTCAGGAGGTGCAGTGGCCAGAGGCTTCGCATGCGAAGCTTTTGGTGCAGTGGAGGGCGTTGAAGCCTTTGGTTTCTTCTGCTTCTGCGGCTTAGGTGGTGCAGGCACTTCATCAGAATCAGCGTCGTCTGCAGAGTGCTCCACGACTACCCCCTGAACAACAATGTGAGTGAGGAGACCGTCGAGGTTGTAGTAAGACCCGATGATATTGGGTTCGGCATCATGAGTGCCATCAGCCCGAGGAGCATATGGACCAGGGTTGAAGTCGAGTCCAAGGTCCTTCTTGTTCTTCTTGGCAGACTCTTTGGCAAACTGGAAGTTGTGCTTGAAGAGATTGTCTTCACGACACCATAGCAGACTAGATGGGTTGACCTTTTCAGGTTGTGGTCCTCGGACCATGCAAGGACAGAAACCTTGAGCTATGGCTTCAGACTTGGACTTGGACTGAAGACCTTTGTATACAATATCTCCCCAGGGGCCCTTGATGGCATTCTTTTCATCATATTCGGCAGTGACAAATTTTTACTTGAACCATTCCTCTGCCCAATATCTTCAAGTCCATTGGATCCAGTTCTTGCGTTCCCCATAGGTCTCTTCAGGATCTGACTTGTATAGTTCATAGAGATCTGGTGGAAGGTCCTTGGCTAGGTTCTCACGGTACTGTCTGCCGCCCTTTCTTGCTGACTTTTCTGTCGCCATGAAGTTCAGACTGAATGGCTTCAGAACTTGCAAAGGCTTCCGTCGGCTGGTCAGATAGGAACTGGCTTTGGGAGAATTGATGTGACATTGTAAGAACTCACAGGAAGAATGCTAGACAGAGTAGAGAGGAAGCCGAGTAGTTCGAGCTTCCGTGACCTAACTTGGCGATGGAAGACACCTACGGTGACTTTGGAGGAGACGAGGTCCGCGGCCGGCGTGAGGACGGCGTCGGTGAGGTCGCGGCAGCTAAGCGCTTCGTCGTCGGCGTTGTCGAGAACTAGCGGTGGCGCTAGGGTTTGTGCGAGAGGGAGAGGTGGAAGAAGGGATAATGACCGCGGTGAGATGTATATTTATAGAGATAGGGACGGCATAGCGATATTACGTAGGTGCCCCTGGCGGTTCACATCTGAGGGACACGTGGCATGCGTGCAACACCTTGTAAGTGGTTGCATGTTCCCACGCACGCCTGGATTGTCAGGTGGTTGTTCCTGCTTCTCTGGTTTTTAGGAAAAAGAGATATAGCATTCAAACAGATTCAATTTTTGTCTCTGTGTCTTCTGCTGACAGGGGCTCAGAGAAGACAATCAACAGATTCAATAGAATGCATATGATTTGGATAGATAGAATCTGAGGTAGAAGCATAGAGGGGGTTAGGGTATGATCACATTCACTTAGGTCAAAAGATTCGAACATGAAGACATAGCTATAAGTGAATACTAGAGAGGACAGAACACCAATATAAGTATATACCAATATGATACCAAATCAACATTGTGAAAATATACATGAAGTCGGATAAATGTTGAAGACAGACCAAATGCGAAGACTATGCAAATGAGACGTCAAATGAAAAACACTTCAAATGGGAGTTTGGTGGTGGCGTTACCCACCGTATAGGAAGTATTAGACCCAGACACGACGCACAATTATCGTGGCGCTCCGAAGTCAACTTCCACATTAATGTATTCACACTTAGAGTGTATGTCTTCATTGTTTGAAGATATACGTTACTTCGTGTGTTGCACATCTAAGTCATCACATGCATAAGCGTTAGGATGTGTGTCCAATTACAGGACATTTGAGGATTCTAAGATATTTAGCTCACACCACAATTTGCAAAACCTTTTCTCATCCAAGGGCTTTGTGAAGATATCTGACAATTGCTCTTCAGTGTCGACGTGAATGATATCAATATCTTCCTTCATGACATGATCTCTGAGAAAGTGATGACAGATCTGAATGTTCTTTGTCTTCGAATGCTGAACTGGGTTGTTGGCAATCTTGATGGCGCTTTCATTGTCGCAGTAGAGTGGCACATGCTTCAGATGGATGCCATAGTCCTTGAGAGTTTGCTTCATCCACAGAAGCTGAGCGCAGCAAGATCCAGCAACAATGTATTCAGATTCAGAAGTGGAGAGAGATACACAGTTCTGCTTCTTTGAAGACCAATAGACAAGAGATCGTCCAAGAAAGTGACATGTGCCTGATGTAGACTTGCGATCAACCCTGTCACCAGCGTAATCAGCATTTGAGAATCCAACTAGATCAAACTCTCAGCCCTTTGGATACCATAATCCTAGTGTTGGGGTGTAAGCCAAATATCGAAGAATTCGTTTCACAGCTAAGTGATGCGACTCCTTTGGTGCCGCTTGGAATCGGGCACACATGAAAACGCTAAGCATGATATCTGGCCTAGATGTGCATAAATAGAGTAAAGAACCAATCATGGAGCGGTATACCTTTTGATCGAACTCTTTACCATTGTTGTCAGGGCCCAAATGACTTTTGGTTGGCATTGACGTCGTGTATCCCTTCCAGTCTTGCATTCCAAACTTCTTCAGGCAGTCTTTGAGGTATTTCTCTTGAGATATGAAGATGACGTTGCTTTGCTGACGAATTTGAAGACCAAGGAAGAACTTTAGCTCACTCATCATGGACATCTGATATTGTTCTTGCATCATGTGTCCAAACTCATCACTATATATTTTGTCAGTGCAACCGAAGATAATGTCATCCACATAGATCTGGCACACAAATAGTTCACCGTCGTATGTCTTTGTGAAGAGTGTGGGATCCGGTGAACCAGGTTTGAAGCCTTTGCTCTTTGGGAAGTCTTTGAGTGTGTCATACCAAGCATGAGGGGCTTGTTTGAGGCCATACAGTACCTTGTTGAGCTTGTAAACCATGTCAGGATGTTTTGGATCTTCAAAGCCAGGTGGTTGTGCATCATACACTTCTTCTTCAATCTTGACATTGAGAAAAGCACTCTTCACATCCATTTGATACAGGAGGATGTTGTGATGGTTGGCATAGGCTAGCAGAATGCGGATGGCTTCAAGCCTAGCCACCGGAGCGAATGTTTCATCAAAGTCAATTCCTTCAACTTGAGTATATCCTTGAGCAACGAGACGAGCCTTGTTTCTGACAACTTGACCATGCTCATCTTGTTTGTTGCGATAGATCCATTTTGTGCCTATGATATTGTGCTTGCGAGGATCAGGATGCTTCACCAATTCTCACACATTGTTCAGTTCGAACTGTTGAAGCTCTTCTTGCATAGCTTGAATCCACTCAGGTTCCATGAAGGCTTCAACAACTTTCTTGGGTTCAGATATAGAGACAAATGCAAAGTGCCCACAAAAATTTGCCAGTTGCGTTGCTCTTGAACGAGTAAGGGGACCAGGTGCATTGATGCTATCAATTATCTTCTCAATCTGTACTTCATTTGCAACATGAGGATGAACTGGACGAAGACTTTGCTCTTGCTGATCATTGTCTTCTTCTTCATTATTGTCTTCAGGCTGAGCAGAGTCTTCAGGTTGATTTGGTGCAGAAATGATAAGTTCCTCTTCAGCCTGTGCCTCTGAAGGTATGATTTCTCGAGTACCCATAAGCTTGAAGGATTCACTAGGTCGAACTTCATCTAGCACATTTGGCAGGTGCTCTCTTTGCGAGCCGTTAGTCTCATCGAACCGCACATCCATAGTTCAACCACTTTATAGTGAAAGAGGTTGAAGACTCTATAGGAGTGCGGATCCTTCCCATAACCAAGCATAAAACCTTCATGTGCTTTCGGTGCAAATTTTGAAGTGTGATGTGGATCCTTGATCCAGCACCTTGCACCAAATACTCTGATGTAGCTTACGTTTGGCTTCTTACTGGTCAGTAGTTCATATGATGTCTTCTTTAGAAGCTTGTGAAGATAAACACGGTTGATGACATGGCATGCAGTATCAATAGCTTCAGGCCAGAACTTCCTTGGAGTCTTGTACTCATCAAGCATCGTCCGAGCCATCTCAATGAGTGTTCTGTTCTTGCGCTCCATGATGCCATTCTGCTGAGGTGTGTATGGCGTTGAGAATTCATGAGTGATGCCCAATGTATCAAGATAAGTGTTGAGGGAGGTATTCTTGAACTCTGTGCCGTTGTCACTTCTTATGTGCTTGATCTTGCTGCCATAGTTTGTCATGGCACGATTGGCGAATCGTCTGAAGACATCCTTGTCGGCGTTCAAGGGAACGGGGGTCCCCAGACTTGCCTGCCTGCGGCCCACGGCGTGCCTCTGTGAGCGGGCCCGTATGGCCCATCTTCACTAGCAAGGACTCAAGACCCTCACGAGGGGCCAAGCCTCGCGAGGAGGACGACACAAGACCTCCTTAGGAGCGGCCTCACCGGGATGGCTCGCGAGCGGCAGAGAGTTCAAGGCGAGGTAAACCTCGCAAGGTTCCAGTGATGTGAGCCATGACGACCAAGGCCAGGCGGGCACCAAGCGGGCGCCAGCGCGCACAGTGTCCTTGTTTCCCCTTTGGTGCCAAGGGAGCAAGTGCAGGCGCAGAGTACCGATGCGTCAAGCAAAGGTTTCCATATTGGTGGAACGAGACCAAGACCAGAAGGACGGCAAGACGGAGGTCACCGTGGAGCCCAAGACGGTGTCACCACTAGCTCCTTTGGCAGGCGAAGGCTGCTTTTGTCAAGATAGCTTGTACTAGCTATCCCCCTTCAAATTGGCCATTGTGGGATCCCTTCCCACTCAATATTTGGGAAGAGGACCAAGGCCACTATAAATAGGACTAGCCACCACCATAGCTAGGGCGACCTCATCTTAGACTAGAACTAGTTCATCCCCACAACCACATCCCCCAAGCACAAGAACACCTCTCCTCAGGAGGCCGTTCTTCCCCTTGTACTCTTCATCCTCAGCCCGAGAGGCAATCCACCACCACCACACTGGAGTAGGGTATTACACCACAATGGTGGCCCGAACCAGTATAAACCTTGTGTCCCTTGTGCTGTGAGTTCGTCGAGTTAGTTCGTAAGATCTTAGCTGAGTTTGGGCGTGGATCGGTAGGAGGGAGATCTTCGTATGCACCCAAGTGTTTGAACCTTGAGGGTTTTGCCGGAACCCGTGACCGAAAATTGGCGCGCCAGGTAGGGGTGCGCCAAAGCTTCCCTTTCGTTGCTCCACGTCCCGTCGTCTCATCGTCTCCATGTCGGTCGCTCACCGCGCTCGCGCTGAGTGCCGGGCTGCCCTCGCCGCCCGCGTTGCTAAGACGGCTCCCATCAGCGGGCCGCCTCATCGTTCTCCGTCGCCTACCGCCAACGCCGCCACCGGCCCGGCGGGGAACGAGCAGCAAGCTTCCTCGCTGCACCCCTCGGTGCGGCGGGATGGCCGCACTGCCACTCCATCGCTGACCCTGGACGGTTCGTCGTCCCACGCTCATCGCGCTCCCGTGGACGCGTAGGCTGCTCTGTGCATGGCGTGCGAGCTCCTGCGCTATCGCTCAATCGACGACCTCTACGAGGTCTGGCTCGACCGCATCGCTGAGCTTGTTAGCACCGCAGGGGGCTCCCCTGCGCCGTCCCTCTCGCCACCTCGCCCTCAGCCAGTCACGGGCGGCATGGCCCACGAAGCACCTCCACCATCTCTGCCCCAAGACGGAGTCTTGGCGCCCAGGCGCGCTGCCCCACGGCGCGACCTGTCATGTCCGGCGCCCGTGCAAGAAGAAAGAAGCTGCCAAGAAGTCCCTCGGCCGTGAGAAAATGCCCCCGCGCTCCCTGCGCCACCACGGCAAAACCGTGTGGCGCCTGCGGCGGCGGTGCGTGGACCCCATCAAGGACAAGTTCTCCACTAGCGCAGAGTCCCGGTGACCACGGCAGGCTGCCGCGCCTTCACCCCTGAGCTGCGTAGCGTCGCTTGGCCGGGCAAGTTCAAGCCGGATCTGCCACCTCGCTACGACGGCACCCCCGACCCCGCGGAGTTCCTGCAGCTCTACGAGCTAAGCATCGAGGCTGCCAACAGCGACGAGAAAGTCATGGCGAACTGGTTTCCCATGGCTCTCAAGGATGTTGCCTGTTCCTGGCTCCTGAATCTGCCTCCAGGCTCGATCTCCTCCGGGGACGAGATGCGTGACCGTTTCATCGCCAACTTCCAGGGCACTCATGACCGCCCAGCGGCTGCGGGTGACCTGCGCCACGTCAAGCAACAACCAGGAGAGACCCTCCAGAAGTACATCCAGTGCTTCAACAACGTTCGCCTCAAGATCCCCAAGGTGACGGACGAGGCCATCATGTCTGCGTTTTCCGATGGCGTCCGCAACATCAAGATGAAGGAGGATCTCGCCATCCACGAGGAGTTGTACACATCTCTAGAGCTGTTCAACCTGGCAACCAAGTGCGCAAGAGCTAAGGAGGGGCGCCTCTCCCTCCTCGAGCTTCCAGCTGCGGCCCAGTGGAGAAGAAAGCCAAGGCCAAAGACGTGAAACGCAAGGGAGCAGCCGTGCTCGTGGCGGAACCGGACACAAAGCGTGGCAAGGACCAACCCGAGTCATCCAAGAGCAGCCGACCGTTCTGCGCCTTCCACAACCCGCATAGCCACAACACCAGCGACTGTGAAGAGCTTAGAGCCATTCGCGAAGGACGCTTCGGTCGATGCCCCGAGCGCAACGATCGGGGCTACGGCCGAGGAGGAGGACGTGGTGGCGGACGCTGGGATTACCGTGGCCCGCGCCAAGACTGGCGCGACCGGCCTCGTGAGGACCACTGGCAGGATCAGCCTCGTGAGGGCGCCTGGACGGATCAGCCTTGTGAGGATCGTCCTCAGGGCAACGCCGGTCTTCCTCCGCTATCACCACCACCAAGAAGGAATGATGACCACCACCAAGACGAGGGGGCTGGGGGCTTTTAGGAGCCGCGTGCCATCACCTGCATCTTGGGCGGAGCTCAAGCCCCAGCCTCACAGTGTATCTTCAACCAGTTTGCTTGCGAGGTGAACGCAGTCCTCCCCAAGCTCGAGGCCATGCGCCCGCTCAGGTGGTCCCAGTGCGCCATCGCGTTCAGCTCAGCAGACCAGCTCAAGTGTGTGGCTACTGCCGGCGTCCTCTCGATGCTTTGTTCACCCATCATCAGCAACGTGCAAGTCACCAAGACCCTCATCGATGGCAGCGCAGGGCTCAACGTCCTCTCTGTCGAGACGTCCGACAGCCTCCAAGTGTCGTATGATCAGCTTCAGCCCACCATGCCTTTCTCAGGAGTGACCGACGGCTCCACTACGCCAATTGGTCAGGTCCGCCTCCCAGTCACCTTCAGATAGCGCAACAACTACTGCACCGAGCTCATCGACTTCGACGTCGCCCACATCCTTGGGTATCCGGCCCTGGCCAAGTTCATGGCCGTGACGCACCACGGCTACAACGTCCTCAAGATGCCAGGAAGTGGCGGGATTATCACAGTCCCTGCGAAGAAAGACATGCGGTGTGCTCCCTCAAGTGCACCTTCCAAGCAGCATCAATCGAAGACCTCGACCACAATGCAGCTCGGTACCCTCTGGAGGTCATCCCCAAGAAAAAGCAGCAGCTCCGTGCCGGACCTTAGGAGGGAAGCACCGCAAGTGGCACCTCGTCAGGATCAGCGCCGCACCTGGGGCGCATCCCTCTATCACATAGGAAGGCGCGCCCGACTCCCTCCTCGGCCAGGGCTCGGGGGCTTTCTTCTGGAGGGCCTCAGACCTCGCCAACGTCACGAGGGAGGTGCTCGGGAACCACTTGGAGGCGTGTTTCGCGGCACGTCTCCTCCAGGAGGACACTGGGCAAGGAGCGCCCGGTGCTCAGGAGTTCATCACCGAGGTATCTCAGGAGCTTTAGGAAGCAAGAGCAATACGCGGCGACCGCCACCTACCTGGCGCTGCTCCCCACCCAGACGAGGGTGGTGATCTGCGCATCTGTATCGACATAACAGGGCTCAATCGAGCCGCATCTCAGGAGCGCTTCTGGCCTTCACGTGTCGGGCGCTGCGAAGGTCCACCTCACATCTATGTTCGCATGCCGTTCGGCCTGCCGATCGTGGCCGCTACCTTCCAGTGCAACCTGCAGAGCGTCATGGCAGGTCAGGAGGCTAGGCACCGCGCAGTTCTGGAGGAGATGGAGACGGTCTTCAAGGAACCGCCGGGACCCCCAGAGCCTCCCGAGGCTCAGGGCCCCGGTGGCTCGTGAGGGGCAACCCCTTCACCACGTACCTTCAGCTACCTCAACACCCCTTCATCAACGGAACCAGGTGACATTTTCCAAGTTCATTTAGCTGGGAGCACCCAGGGGGCTGCATTATTCCCAGGCCGCGTGGGTCTGTCCCTGTGGCATGTATCTTTCCTTGTTTATGTCTTTAGCTTACCTAGCTGGGGCGCCCCTCCGGCTGCATCATCCCCAAGCCGCTCGGGCCAGACCCAGTGGCGCGTATCATTATGCATTTACCTGAGCTAGGTTTCCTTTCATGCTTAATCTATCTATGACTATTACCTGCTTGATTGTCGCCCATCGCGGAAGCCGCGCGCTGGTCGTCTTTCTTCAGGACCCTTCGCGTGAGAGGATTAGGCATGGCGTCTGTGCTCGGGCCCGTCCCTGCAGCGTCGATAAATCCAACGGCCGAGCTCTGTCTGGCGGGCTGGCCCCTTTCACGTCACCTCTTGGGGCCGTTTGTGCTTGGCTTTCTCACACGATAACCTCAGGAGATTCGTTCGGCGCAGGTTGTCTAACCACCTCGCAGGACCAAGACAGCGAACAAGAATCAAGACTAGGCGCAACCCGCCTTGAGGTAGGGCCTCGTGAGTCCCGCGCTGGCTCACGAGTGCCCAGACACACCTCGTCTAGCCCTACCGTGCAAGCCACGTGTCAGGGCGGGGCTGTACACGCCCCAGGGGCTCTCCGCAGTTGGGAGTCCCCTCCCACGTACCAGTGGAAGCACCATGCTCCGTGGTGGCAGTCGACACTACCGAGGAGTGGCTATGTCCGTGCAAGTGCAGAAGCGCCATGGTCCGTCCTGGTGATAAACAACTGAGGGCGGCCTCATGGCCGTATCAACCTCAGGGAGCCTCCGGGCTCAGTGTCTGGCCTCAACGCAACGCCTCCTCTTGGGAGATCTGTGCGAGGGGGCTGGGCACGGGGGCTGCGCTCGGGTCACACCCAAGCGTACGCCACCCCACTAGGTCCCTCGGACCTGGTTGTCGCACGCTCTCCCTAGCGGAGCTAAGGTATGAAGGTCGTTTGAACGTCAAGGGGGACTCCTGAGAATTGCGACTCAGGAGCCTAACTGACCATGTAGCCACTCACTCCTTGGTCCGTCCTGGTCTCCGGTCAGCCCAACGGCGGTTGAGGTATGCGTGGGGTCGGGCCCTACCGACGTAGAACACAAGACCAACCATTGCACCTCCTTCCCACAAGCTGTTTGCGCATCAAGGGGGACTCCTGGGCATCGCGACTCAGGAGCCTAACTGGTCACGTAGCCCCTCACTCCTTGGTTCTGTCCTGGTTTTTGGTCGGGCCAACGGCGGTTGAGGTATGCGCGGGGCCGGGCTCTGCCGACATAGAACATAAAGCAAATAGGAAGAAAACCGCAAAATCTCAAAACAAATATTACAAGACATATTGTTCTCACAAACGTCAAGCGCAAATTTAAATGCCTCCACGAGGCACGTTACATGCTGCAGGAATCTCAGCAGGAAAGGAGCCGCAAGCCCGTCATCCCTCGACACCGCCGGCACCTGCAAGAGGTGCCCCCTCCTAGGTAGCGTCGCCTTCACCTGCATCACCGGTCGAGGGCGCGGGGCCGAAGGCGTCGAACTTCTCTAGCAGGGCTTCTACCTGACCCTTCACGGATGCGGCGGAAGCCGCGCAATGCTCCTTGTCCATAGGCTTCAGCAGCTCATCAAGGCGGGCAGTAGGATCGCGGAGATGGAGGTGGCTTAAGATGTGCGTCAGCGCGGCTGAAGAAAAGATGCGAGCCTCTGCCTCCGCCATGGGGCCGATGCCACACACGACTTCCTCAAGCGCATTGACCAAGTAGGGGACCAATCGGGTGGGGCCATCCTCACTGGTGGCGAACGGCTTCTCCAAGCCCTTCTCATAGAACGACTTTAGGGCCTCGCGAGACCTCTTCTCCGGAAGCGCGAAGGCCGCGCGGTCCTCGGCAGAACCTTCGCCTTGGCATTAAGCTCGGCCCTCCCAGCCTGCACCTTCTGCTCCAGCTCCTCTAGTCGGCCGCTCTCAGCAGCCTGCGCCAGCTGCTCCACCTCGACGTCGCGACCCTTGACGGCGTCCTCCCGGGCCTTCATCTTCTCTTCCTCTGCCTATGGCCACGGACAGCTTCAGCGTCTTCGTCATGCAGGATCTTCAGCTCAGCCTCCAACAACTGGCAGCGACCTTGAGCGGCCTCAGCGTCCTTCAGCGCCACCTCGTGAGCCACTGCTGCCTGAGCTGCAGCCTGCTTCTCCTTCTCGGAGGTCGTCGCGGCCTGGCTCAGCGCCGCTCGGACTGCCATGTCAGAATGGAGCCAACCAGAGACCATCTCTAGGCGACCAGCCGCCAGGCACGGATCCGCACCCACAAGGTCTTCCCGCAGCCGAGTCATCTCTGAAAGGACACGTTCTAAGACAGCAGAGCAGGCAGGAGAACCTGGAAGGAAGGGCGCAGCAGGAGGAAGAAGAGGCGTCGTCACCATGGCCTTAGAGGTAGGAGGCTCCCGAGCCTCTTGGACCTCAGCATCCGAGCCGGCCACCGACACCTCCTGAGCCAGCGGCGCTTCGGGGGCTGACTCCTCCCGAGGATGCTCCACCTGGCCTCGCGAGGACGGTCGCGCTGGAGAATCATGAGCACCGTCCCCACCATTGCTCATGGGGAGGGGCGCGGTCACAGGAGGCAACCCGGACTCAAGCAGCACCACCTCGCTCTCCCTTCCTCCTCTTCACCACAGGCGTCGTCCTGGTTGCACAACAAGGAAACAGAGTTGAAAACAAGCACCAACAACAAAGACAAGGGCGAAACGTCAAAAGGTAGTAGTATAAGCAAGAACAACATGAAGCTCAAACACTTAATGGTCTACAGCAGCGTAGTCCACCCTCTGCTTGGTGAGCTTGAAGCTGGAGGGCTTCGCAACCTGAGGCGTGGGCGCACCAGCTCCGGGAGCAGAAGCAGGAGCGGCGGTTGGGCCAGAAGCGGCTCCAGGCGGTGTCGGAACAGAAGCAGCGTCCCGGGAGACCAACGCCGATCGGTCCCTTGTCGGGACAATGGGCGGCTCCTCCCTCTCCAGGCGGTCGCCGGCCTCGTCGTCGTCAGGAAAGGCGCGGAGGATGCCAGCTTTACTCAATGGGGAGGTCTCCCCCGTACCTTCGGGGGTCACCTCCGAATCTTCCTCCTCCTCCTCTTCCTCCCCGCGGGACTCACCAGAAGACAGCTCCACCAGCGTCGGCACCGCGGGGGCCCCGGTGAGCACCGGCGGCACCAGTCCACGCCCGTCAAAGGTCGGCTTGGAGGCCACGATCATCGCCCCGTCCTTGTGGTGGAACAAGGGAGTAAAGATATTCGACGGATGCTCCTGATCATCCCTAACCAGGAGGTGGAGAGCTGCGGTTAGCTCCTCATCGGACAAGGCCTCCGAGCTCAAGCGAACCTTGTCCTTTTCATCCCCAAGTTCCCACAAAGGGTCGTGCGGGCTTGAAGAGGGGCCACGCGCAGCGCCAGGAATTCCCTCAGGAGCATGGCCCCTGTAATCTTCGTCGCCTTTGCATTGCCAGGCTTCAGGTCGGACTTCATCTGCTACAGCACCAACATCGCCCGCTCGTCGGTGAGCTTCGTGCAGGACCACCTCTTGTCGGACTGGGTCCTCTCCATCGGCAGCGCATGGGTGGATGCATTTAGCATCCATCATGGCCCACTTGCTCCGGAAGCCATCGGCTTTCTTCCCCATCTTCGAGATCGAGTTGGCCTTGCCGACCGCAATGAAATTGACACACCCGGAGGCGTGACCCTCCTTGGCGCGGAGGAAGAAGAAGGGGCGCAGAAGGGTCACGGACGGCATCACGCCAAGGTACGCCTCGCAGTAGTAGGCGAAGATCGACAAGAGAAGGATAGAGCTGGGATGAAGATGCAGCGCCTGCAGACCGAAGTGATCAAGGACCTCGTAAAAGAAGTCAGAGAAGGGAGGAACCAGCCCGTCGGCGATGCTGCTTGTGAAGAAGGGGTAGAAGGTGCTTCCCTCAGGCTCAGGCAGGTCGGAGCCGGCCCGGAGTCTAGTCTTCCCCTTCTCGTTGCTTTCCCCCGCCGTCAGCAAGCGCGTGGTGGCGAGGTTTTTCTCCGAAACATTGGGCGCGTCGAGTGCCGGCTCGTACCAAGCCGACGATGAGGCGGGCTTGACCCTCCGAGGCGCCATTGGTCGCCGATTCGGGAAGGATGTAGATATGGAGATTTCGGAGGTAGGAGGCAAGAAAGGGGATCTGAGCAAGGTGAAAGTAAGTAGTGAAGGCAAGCGCTGTCTACGCCAACCTTTTTGACAGTCGGGCAGTTGCCGAGGCAGTGTGGGGAAGCGGAGACGCCCATGTCCAATCAACCGCCACGCGTCGACCAAGGCCGCAGGCAATTGGGCCCCGCGGCGCTCCGCACTTGGCCTTTGCTTCGCCTTGAAGCAAGCCTAAGCGCGCCGTGGGCCCGGGGGCTACTGTCGGCGTTCTCGGAATGGGGGTCCCCAGACTTGCCTGCCTACGGCCCACAGCGTGGCTCTGCGAGCGGGCCCGTACAGCCCATCTTCACCAGCAAGGAACCAAGACCCTCGCGACAGGCAAAGCCTCGCGAGGTGGGCGACACAAGACGTCCTCAGGAGCCGCCTCACCAGGCTGGCTCGTGAGGGGTGGAGAGTTCATGGCCAGGCG
The DNA here is from genome assembly GCF_056163025.1 of Triticum urartu. Classification (NCBI taxonomy): domain Eukaryota; kingdom Viridiplantae; phylum Streptophyta; class Magnoliopsida; order Poales; family Poaceae; genus Triticum; species Triticum urartu. The sequence continues at coordinate 271,843,777 of NC_141878.1, read as the reverse complement.
AACCTCACGAGGTTACAGTGACTTGAGCCATGACGATCAAGGCCAGGCGGGCGCCAGCGAGCATAGTCTCCTTGTTTCCCCTTTGGTGCCAAGGGAGCAAGCGCAGGTGCAGAGTACCGAGGCGTCAAGCAAAGGTTTCCATATTGGTGCAACGAGACTAAGAACAGAAGGACAACAAGATGGAGGTCACCGTGGAGCCCAAGACGACGTCACCACCAACACCTTTAGCAGGCGAAGACTGCTTTTGTCAGGATAGCTTGTACTAGCTGTCCCCCTTCAAATTGGCCGTTGTGGGATCCCTTTCCGCTCAATATTTGGGAAGAGGACCAAGGCCACTATAAATAGGACTAGCCACCACCATAGCTGGGGCGACCTCATCTTAGACTAGAACTAGTTCATCCCCACAACCACATCCACCAAGCACAAGAACACCTCTCCTCAGGAGGCTGTTCTTCCCCTTGTACTGTTCATCCTCAGCCCGAGAGGTAATCCACCACCACCACACTAGAGTAGGGTATTACACCACAACGGTGCCCCGAACCTGTATAAACCTTGTGTCCCTTGTGTTGTGAGTTTGTCGAGTTAGTTCGTAAGATCTTAGCTGAGTTAGGGCGTGGATTGGTAGGGGGGAGATCTTCGCATGCACCCCAGTGTTCGAACCTTGAGGGTTTTGCCAGAACCCGTGATCCGACAATCCTGCACTTCAGTCTTGTAGAGAATTATATGCACCCAGGTATATCTAGAGTAATCATCAACAATAACGAAGCCATAGAGACAAGCAGTAGTAGTAAGAGTGGAGTAATGAGTAGGGCCGAATAGGTCCTAGTTAAGCAGCTCAAAGGGACGTGATGTAGTCATGATTGTCTTAGAAGGATGCTTGGCCCTAGTCATCTTCCCGGCTTCGCAGGCACCGCACAGATGATCCTTTTTGAACTTGATGCCCTCGATGCCTATGACATGCTTCTTATTCACGAGAGTGTACAAGTTCCTCATGCCACCATACCCTAGCCTCCGATGCTAGAGCCAACACTCTGAAGCTTTTGCTAGAAGACATACTGCCAACTATGGTCCTGCTGAGAAATCTACCATGTACAGATCACCTTCTCGGTACCCTTCAAAGACTAGAGACTTATCAGATTCCATTAGAACAAGGCAACGATACTTTCCAAATATCACAATCATGTTAAGTCACAAAGCATTGAGACATACATTAAGTTGAAACCAAGGGATTCAACAAGCATTACTTTATCCATGTGCTGATCCTTTGAGATTGCAACTCTACCTAGACCCAATGCCTTGCTTTTACTAGTGTCAGCAAATGTGATATGACTCTTGTCAGATGGACGTAAGGTTGAGTCCATGAGAAGACTTCGATCGCCAGTCATGTGGTTTGTGCATCCACTATCAATTATCCATTCTGAAGCAGCTGGTGTGATACCCTACAGTGCAGTTAGGGGGATAGGCTTCACGAAGAGTATTGTGAAGCATAAACATTTGACGAGCAAGTGGATTATGAAAGCTCAGATCCAGGTCAGGACTGATAGGATGCATGACAAGCGACTCAGGAACGAAATATATAATAAGAACATTTGGGCATTTTATCTTGCGCCCCACAAGATGTTTTAGGTCCCCAGCAATAGCATCCGATGCCTTTGATTTTCGGCTGGAGACCTTTCCCTGCAAAAGAGAGTTAAGTTTTCTTAACCACCCACATTTTCAGGGGTGGCTTCGAAGCAATGAGTCTAAGTGCAGCATCTGAGAACTTTGGCTTTGGGGCCCTAGCAAATAGTCTTACAGGAGGTGAATAATACTCATAAGAATAAGCAGAGTAGTTCTTGGTCTTATGGACATGGCGGTTTGATGAAGCACACTCATATTCATAGGCCTGAGTATGGTTTCCCTGCAAAACATTTGTGTTAGGGCGACTTTGGTGAGTCCTCTGTCTGTATGAAGCCTTTGGACCATGTGAAGCCTTTAGTCTGGGGTTTATCTTCTTCCCAGGTGGTGTCATGATGACATTCACCTAAAGATTTTCAAGACAACTCTTGGGCACCCAGATCTTCTTCAAAGGTGGTCCATTCCTGCAGTTAGTACCAATATACATGGCAAACACTTCACCATTCTGATTCTTAAACAGTTTATAGTTTGCATCAAAGGATTCATCAATGATAATCGGGTTGGCACAAGTGAAGCCAGATAAGGTAGATGGATCCACTAAAGGTCCCTTTGCAGCAACCCATGTGGTTTTGGGGTACTTCTCAGGCTTCCAGTAAGAACCATCAACATTCTTTTTCCTCTCGAACCCAACACCCTCTTTCCTAGGGTTTCGGTTCAGAATCTATTTCTTGAGGACATAACATAGTGTCTGATGCCCTTTGAGACTCTTGTACATTCCTGTCTCAAGCAATGTCTTCAACCTGGCGTTCTCATCAGCAATAGTAGTGGTATCCTCAGCAGAGGGGTTAGTTACCACATCAGCAGTTGAAGATATTGCAATAGCAATAGCAGTAGCAGTAGAACATCCGGCAACAGAAGTAGCGTTATCACGCTCAAGGCATTTTAGACATGGTGGTTCAAATACTTCCTGAGCGGGACAGATCTGTTGAGCGCGAAGTGATTCATTCTCTTTTTGAAGATCTTCATGAGACGCTCTCAAGTTCTCAAGTTCTTGCTTCCTTTGAAGATAATTTTAGGATAGCTTTTCATGAGTAGTTGAGAGCGTTTCATGACGACTTTCAAGTTCTTCGTACTTAACATGAAGATTTTTAATGTCTTCAATTAAGGACTGAGTTCGAGTCATTTCTGCGTCCAACAGATCATTGCTTTTGTCTAACAGTTTTTGAATATGTTCCATAGCAGTCTGTTGATGTGTTGCAATTTTAGCAAGTGTTTTGTAGCTAGGTTTAGATTTACATTCATAGTCATCTTCACTGGATGTTTGATAGTGAGCATTGCGTGAGTTTACCTTGGCACCACGTGCCATGAAGCAGTAGGTGGGTGCAGAGTCATCTTCGTTAGCATCAGCGTTGGTGAAGAGGCCATCGTCTTTAGTATTGAAGATGGACTTGGCAACGTACACTAAAGCTAAAGCCAGGCTTGCCACGCCTGAATCAAATTCCTCTTCAGACTCCATCTCCACCTCAGATGCAGATTCCTCCTCTGAATCCATTTCCTTGCCAACAAATGCACGACCCTTGCTAGATGAGCTCTTCTTGTGTGATGAAGACTATGAAGAAGACTTAGAAGAAGACTTTGAGGATTTCTTCTTCTTCTTGTCATCAGAATCGTATTCCTTGCTCTTCCTCATCTTGTTGTTCTCATTGTCCCATTGAGGACATTCAGAGATGTAGTGACCAAGTTTCTTGCACTTGTGACATGTTCTCTTCTTGTAGTCACGGGAGGAAGCTTCATCATTTCTTGAGCTGGATCTTGAAGACTTTCTGGAGCCTTTCTTTCTAGTGAACCTTTGGAACTTCTTCACGAGCATGGCAAGCTCCTTTCCAATGTCTTCAGGATCCTCAGAACTACAGTTAGATTCTTCTTCAGATGAGGAAATAGCCTTTGCCCTCAAGGCGCGAGCTCGGCCATAGTTGGGACCATAGATGTCTCATTTCTCAGATAGCTGGAATTCATGTGTGTTGAGCCTCTCAAGTATGTCAGACGGATCGAGAGTCTTGAAGTCAGGGTGTTCTTGAATCATCAGGGCCAAGGTGTCAAATGAGCTGTCGAGTGATCTCAAGAGTGTCTTGACGATTTCATGCTTGGCGATTTCAGTGGCGCCGAGTGCATGAAGCTCATTTGTGACATCAGTGAGGCGATAAAACATCAGCTGCACATTCTCATTGTCATTTCTCTTGAAGCAGTTGAAGAGATTGCGAAGAGCACTGATCCTTGAGTCTCTCTGGGTTGAGACGCCTTCATTGACCTTGGAGAGCCAGTCCCAGACTAGCTTTGCAGTTTCTAGATCACTCACACGGCCATGCTGTCCTTTGGTCAGATGACCATAGATGATATTCTTGGCAATAGAATCCAGATGAATGAACTTCTTGACATCAGCTACGGTGACGCCTTCACCAGCCTTGGGAACGCCATTCTTGACGACATACCAGAGGTCGACATAAATGGCTTCAAGATGCATGCGCATCTTATTCTTCCAGTAAGGGTAATCAGTTCCATCCAAGATAGGGCACACAGCGGAGACTTTGATTATCCCTGCAGTCGACATAGCTAAAACTCCAGGTGGTTAAACCGAATCACACAGAACAAGGGAGCACCTTGCTGAGATACCAATTGAAAGTGCTAGTTATCGACTAGAGGGGGGGGTGAGGGAGTCCTGGATTAGGGGGTGTTCGGATAACCGTCATGATGAAGCGAGAGCTGGTCGCTGTTCGAGAGGTTTTTTCGAGTCCCTAAAGACTTATGCCGCTTAGGGCGAGGAGCCGGCTCTGTCCGGCCAAGGCGTGGATAGCGCCCCAAACTCGGTCTTCCGAATACTAGGGGCTTCGCCAAAATTTAAAATTCTAGAATTCTATGGCTAAGTGAGAGTGTTCACGCATTATAGTCCGATTGCCTCGTTCGTTGGGCTGAGCGCCTCCCTCGAAGGACCCAAATATGGGAAAAAGAGCGCCTAGGTTTATCCCCGAATACCCCAGCACTAGCGGCAAGGGGGCACAAGCCGACGACTCGCCATCTCTCAGTATTGATAAACAGCCGCACAGAAGGTAATATTTTAAATTCAAGCAGCATTGCTCAACGCATATGAACAAGTTTTCAGCGTACAGGACAAAACGAGCGAGTTTTACTCAAAAATTACAGCCATAGTACATTCATCCGCCACAAGGCGGGCACCCTTCAGAACATCCTTATAATAATTCTCGGGCTTGCGATGCTCTTTCCCCGGCGGTGGCCCGTCCTTCACAAGCTTCTCAGCATCCAGCTTGCCCCAGTGAACCTTAGCACGGGGAAGGGCCCTATGGGCACCTTCAATGCAGATGGAGCGCTTGATGACTTTGAGCCTTGGACATGCCTCCACCAGCCGGCGCACCAGCCCGAAATAGCTCCCAGGCTGAGCCTCTCCGGGCCACAGCCGAACTACGAGGGCCTTCATGGCCTGTTCAGCCGCCTTGTGGAGCTCGACCAGTTGCTTCAGCTGGTCGCTCAGGGGCACGGGGTGTCCGGCCTTAGCGTACTGAGACCAGAACACCTTCTCCGTCGAGCTGCCCTCCTCGGCTCAATAGAATGCGGCAGCATCACACACACTCCAGGGAAGATCTGCGAACGCGCCTGGAGAACTCCGGATTCGGGTAAGTAACAAGTAACTCATGCTTATGTGTTTGCTTTGCATAAATAATGCCTTACCTGCCGCTATCTTCTTCACCTCATCCAACTCCTGGAGGGTCTTCTAGGATTCGGCCTTGGCAGACTTGGCACTTTCAATAGCCGCCGCGAGCTCGGATGCTCGCGTCTTGAGTCACGCTCCAAACTCTCATGTTTTTCCATGAGAGCGTGGAGCTCTTGCCGCACCTTGCCAACCTCGGCCTCATACTTCTCCCGCTCGGTGCGCTCCGAGGCCGAATTCTTCTCGGCCTCGTCCAGCGCTTGCTTAAGGGTCGCCACCTCAGACGTGGCCCCTACAATAGCCATGATAATCCTGTCATTTTTTGCAATTGCACCTTTTACATATATATATATATTTTTTTTTTAACAAGGTATTTCTTACCTTCATTGTCCTCGAGCTGCTTCTTGGCACGCTCGAGCTCTTGCTCGGACCTTTCGAGGTCCTGCTTTAGCGTGTCCACTTCCGTAGTCAGTGCGGCGGACGCAAGCATGGTAGCCTGCACATGCATATTGGCTTATTTTTGTTAGACTCCTGCGAATTCTATTTGATCCTCTATTCGGCTTTTCTTCCCGAACGCCAAACAGAGCATCAGGGGCTACTGTCTATGCGGTACTATTATTTACAATTTCTTTACTTACCTCGAAGCCTATCAAAAGGCTAGTACAAGCTTCAGTCAGTCCGTTTTTTGCGGACTGAACCTTCTAGACCACCGCATTCATAATAGCGCAGTGCTCCTCGTCGATGGAGGCGCCTTGGAGCGCCTCCAGCATATTATCCGGCACCTCCGGTTGGACGGAGGCCGCCGGCACGGTGGACTTGCTCCTCTTGGAAGGAGGTCCCCCGCCGGACTCCGGAACCTTTGAAGGTTCCGGAGCGGTGTCCGGCCTAGAGCCGGACTTGGATCCCTGGGGGGTTTCATCCCCCTTACTCCTGGAGTCCGGGAGGTCGCCTCGCGGCGCCTCCAGGACCACCTCCTCCCGGATTGGAACCTGTTGGGACAACTCTTCGGTGTCGTCCGTAGGGCGGGGGCAGGAAGCCGTCGGAAGTGAGTTCACGTCCGACGAATCCAGTGAGCCGCTCGATGACGCGTCGAGACGGTCTTTGGGTGGGCTGCATGAACACATTCGACATAAGGGAAAGCTGTGCAATAAACGAATACTATGAATTACTTTGGTATCCGGATACTTACGATTTCGCCAGGGGCTTGGCCTTGGGCGCCCACTCCTCTCCGTCGTCGGCGTCGGTGGAGTAATCCGGAGAAAGGGGTTTCCCCTTCTTGGACCCTTCGGCCTCCCAAGTTGGGGCGGCCTTCCTTTTCTTCCCTTCCCCCGCTGGAGGGGGAGGGGTCTCTTCTTCCCCCTCCTTGTCTTCTTGGGAGGAGTGCGTCTTGGATTCGTCGGATGGTGAATCCGACACCTCCAGGCGCCGGGCACTCTTTCGAGTCCCCGCGGCCTTTTTTGCGGCCTTCTTCTCCGGCACCGCATAGGGCGCCGAAACCAGGAGCCTCGCCAAGCGAGCGTCCGCTGGGCCTTTGGGCAAAGGGGCCGAACAGTTGATCTGTCCGGACGTCACCTGCCAATCCTGTCAGAGGAAAGGGAGCTTAGATCCCGCATAGAGTCAAACTATGGAAAACTGATACCCTGTAAAAGAAAAAAAAACAGCTTACCACGAGCGCGTGACGCCGCGCGATGAATCCGCGATCCTCGGTAGCGGATGCAGGAGCCTCGGCGCCCTTGAAAAGCATCCTCCAGGCATCTTCGTACGTCGTGTCGAAGAGCCTGTTTAGAGTTTGATGCTGCGCCGGGTCGAACTCCCACAGATTGAAGGCCCGTCGTTGACACGGGAGGATCAGGCGGATGAGCATAACCTGGACTACGTTGACAAGCTTGAGCTTCTTGTCCACCAGGGTTTGGATGCATGTTTGGAGTCCGGTCAGCTCTCCTTTTTTACCCCAAGACAGGACTGTCTCCTTCCAGGAGGTGAGCCCCGTAGGGGGGCCGGATCGAAACTCAGGGCGTGCGACCCGTTCGGCGTCGCGCGGCTCGATGACATAAAACCACCATGATTGCCACCCCTTCAGGGTCTCCATAAAGGAGCCCTCGAGCCATAGGACGTTGGCCATCTTGCCAACCATGGCACCGCCGCACTCCGCCTGGCTGCCGCGCACCACCTTTTGCTTGACGTTGAAAGTCTTAAGCCATAAGCCGAAATGGGGGCGGATGCGGAGGAACTCCTCGCACACGACGATGAACGCCGAGATGCTGAGGACGAAGTTCGGGGCCAGATCGTGGAAATCTAGGCCGTAGTAGAACATGAGCCCCCGGACAAATGGATGCAGAGGGAAGCCCAGTCCGCGGAGGAAATGGGGGAGGAATACCACCCTCTCATGGGGCCTAGGAGTGGGGATGAGCTGCCCCTTTTCGGGAAGCCGGTGCGTGATGTCGCTAGCCAGATATCCGGCCTTCCTCAGCTTTTTGATGTGTCCCTCTGTGACGGAGGAGACCATCCACTTGCCTCCCGCTCCGGACATGACTGGAGGAGGTTGAGGTGGTAGTGCGGACTTGGGCGCTGGAGCTCGGGTGCGCAAGAATGGATAGGCAAAGGAGGAAGAAGGTGTGGGTAAAAAGATGGATCCTTATCCCCTTATATGGGTGGACGCAACTACATGTCCCCACCAGCCTGGAAAACTCGCTTATCTCCAAGAGCCGTAATCAATGGCGCGGTTGGGTTACCCATGCCCGTATTGATGAGAATCCCGGAATAAGGGGACACGATCTCTGCTTTAACAAGACATGCCAAGGAAACCGCTAAGATGGGACAGTAAAACGGTTCGAATAAAAGCTTGGCCGTGGTGTGATGTCACACTACGGAGTACGTCAGCAGATTAGATTTGTGTAAATATTATTCTCTCTATGGCAATATGTGGAAACTTATTTTGCAGAGCCGGACACTATCTTTGTGTTCAAAATCTTCTATGAAGTACTTGGAGGAGGAACCCGCCTTGCAATGCCGAAGACAATCTGCGCGCCGGACTCGTCGTCATTGAAGCCTGCTTCAGGGGCTACTGAGGGAGTCCTGGATTAGGGGGTGTTCGGATAGCCGGACTATACCTTCAGCCGGACTCCTGGACTATGAAGATACAAGATTGAAGACTCTGTCCCGTGTTCGGAAGGGACTTTCCTTGGCGTGGAAGGCAAGCTTGGCGATACGGATGTTCAGATCTCCTACCATTGTAACCGACTCTATGTAACCCTAACCCTATCCGGTGTCTATATAAACCGGAGGGTTTTAGTCCGTAGGACAACATACACATCAACAATCATACCATAGGCTAGCTTCTAGGGTTTAGCCTCTCTGATCTCGTGGTAGATCTACTCTTGTACTACCCATATCATCAATATTAATCAAGCAGGACGTAGGGTTTTACCTCCATCGAGAGGGCCCAAACCTGGGTAAAACTTCGTGTCCCTCGCCTCCTGTTACCATCTGGCCTAGACGCACAGTTCGGGACCCCCTACCCGAGATCAGCCGGTTTTGACACTGACATTGGTGCTTTCATTGAGAGTTCCTCTGTGCCGTCCCCGTCAGGCCCGATGGCTCCTACGATCATCAATGGCGATGCAGTCCAGGGTGAGACCTTCCTCCCCGGACAGATCTTCGTCTTTGGCGGCTTCGCACTGCGGGCCAATTCACTTGGCCATCTAGAGCAGATCGAAAGCTACGCCCCTGGCCGTCAGGTCAGATTTGGAAGTTTAAACTACACGGCTGACATCCGCGGGGACTTGACCCTCGACAGATTCGAACCACTGCCGAACGCGCCGCACTGTCACGACGAGCACAATCTAGCTCTGCCGCCGAACAGTGCCCTGGAGGCCGCACCCGCATCGGCTCTGGCCCTTAGTTCGGAGCCAACCGCGCCGATCGAGGATGGGCGGTTGGACGCCACCTCAGGGGCTGTAATCCTAACGGCGGTTGAGCCGAACACCAGCCCCGTACTCTGCAAGACTCGTGACTCCATGGAGCCGGATTCTTCTCCGGACTCCGAACCCTCCGCGCCCCTGCCGATCGAATCCGATTGGGCGCCGATCATGGAGTTCACAGCCGCGGACATCTTTCAGCACTCGCCTTTCGGCGATATCCTGAAGTCACTGGAGTCTCTCTCTTTATCAGGAGAGCCCTGGCCAGACTACGGCCAACAAGGTTGGGGTACGGACGATGAAGAAATTCAAAACCCACCCACCACCCACTTTTTAGCCACTGTCGACGACTTAACCGACATGCTCGACTTCGACTCTGAAGACATCGACGGTATGGACGCCGATGAAGGAGATGATGAAGAACCAGCGCCTACTAGGCCCTGGAAAGCCACCTCGTCATATGACATATACATGGTGGACACCCCAAAAGAGGGAGAGGGCAATGGAACAGCGGAGGATGACCCCTCCAAGAAACAGCCCAAGCGCCGGCGTCAGCGGCGCCGCTCAAAATCCGGCCAACACAAAAATGGTGATTCCAGCACGGGAGATAATAACACTCCGGAGAGTGCCGAAGAAAACCCCTTCCAGCAAGGTTTAGCACAGGAGGAGGGAGAAACCAGCCCTCATGAGAGAACGACACACAGAGAGGTTGAGGACAAAAATTATATGCCTCCCTCCGAAGACGAGGCAAGCCTCGACGACGACGAATTCGTCGTGCCAGAGGATCCCGTTGAACAAAAGCTTTTCCAACGCAGGCTTATGGCCACGGCAAGAAGCCTCAAGAAAAAACAGCAATAGCTCAGAGCTGATCAAGATTTGCTGGTTGGCAGATGGACTGAAGTCCTTGCGGCCGAAGAGCATAAACTCGAACGCCCCTCCAAGAGTTACCCAAAGCGCAAGTTGCTACCCCGATTAGAGGAGGAAGCACTTGATGCGGCCGAACGGCGACCTCGTGGCTGCGACAGAGAGGCCTCCCAGCCCTCCACTCAAGCCACACCCCATACCAAGGCACGGGAATATGCGCCGGACTTACGAGACATGTTGGAGGACAAGGCAAGGCAAACACGATCGATCTACGGATCGCGTGGGCACCCCACGGCTCGAGACGGTAACCGTCACGCCGGCCACAAATTCGGCAGGGCCGAACACACTAGACAAAGCTCATTGGAGCTACGTCATGATATCGCCCAGTACAGAGGCGCCGCACACCCACTGTGCTTTACAGACGAAATAATGGATCATCAAATCCCCGAGGGTTTCAAACCCGTAAACATCGACTCATATGATGGCACAACAGACCCTGCGGTATGGATCGAGGATTATCTCCTTCATATCCACATGGCCCGTGGCGACAATTTTCACGCCATCAAATACCTCCCACTCAGGCTTAAAGGACCAGCTCGGCATTGGCTCAATGGCTTGCCAACAGAATCAATTAGTTGTTGGGAGGACCTGGAAGCCGCATTCCTCGAAAATTTCTAGGGCACTTATGTGCGACCCCCAGACGCCGATGACCTAAGTCACGTAATCCAGCAGCCAGAGGAATCGGCCAGACAATTCTGGACACGGTTCCTAACAAAGAAAAATCAAATAGTCGACTGTCCGGACGCTGAGGCCCTAGCAGCCTTCAAGCACAATATCCGTGACGAGTGGCTGGCCCGGCACCTCAGACAGGAAAAGCCGAAATCTATGGCAGCACTCATGACACTCATGACCCGCTTTTGCGCGGGAGAAGACAGCTGGCACGCTCGTAGAAACAATATGACCAAGAACCCTGGTAGTTCGGACACCAGGGACATTAGTGGCAGGTCGCGTCGCAACAAGCATAAGCGCCGCATTAACGGCGACAAGGCTGAGGATACGGCAGTTAATGCCGGATTCAGAGGCTCTAAATCCGGTCAGCGGAAGAAGCCATTCAAAAGGAATCCTAGGGGCCCGTCCAGCTTGGACCGAATACTCGACCGCTTGTGCCAAATACATGGCACCCCCGAAAAGCTGGCCAATCACACCAACAGGGATTGTTGGGTGTTCAAGTAGGCAGGCAAGTTAAGCGCTGACAATGAAGACAAGGGGCTGCATAGAGATGAGGACGAGGAGCCCCGGCCGCCGAACAACAGTGGACAGAAGGGTTTTCCCCCACAAGTGCGGACGGTGAACATGATATACGCAACCCATGTCCCCAAAAGGGAGCGGAAGCGTGCGTTAAGGGACGTATACGCGGTAGAGCCAGTCGCCCCAAAGTTCAACCCATGGTCCACCTACCCGATCACCTTTGATCGAAGGGACCATCCCACTAGCATCCGTCATGGCAGATTCGCCGCATTGGTTCTAGACCCAATTATTGACGGATTTCATCTCACTAGAGTCCTTATGGATAGCGGCAGCAGCCTGAACCTACTTTACCAGGATACAGTGCGGAAAATGGGCATAGATCCCTCGAGGATTAAGCCCACCAAAACGACCTTTAAAGGCGTAATACCAGGTGTAGAGGCCAACTGAATAGGCTCAGTCACACTTGAAGTGGTCTTCGGATCTCCGGATAATATCCGAAGCGAGGAGTTAATCTTTGACATAGTCCCGTTTTGCAGTGGATATCACGCACTGCTCGGGCAAACCGCATTCGCCAAATTCAATGTGGTACCGCACTACGCATATCTTAATCTCAAGATGCCAGGCCCTCATGGAGTAATTACGGTCAATGGAAACACCGAACGCTCCCTCCGAACGGAGGAGCACACGGTGGCCCTTGCAGCGGAAGTACAAAGCAGCCTCTCCAGGCAGTTCTCCAGTCCGGCCATTAAACGTCCGGACACTGTCAAGCGCGCCCGGGGTAACCTACAACAAGATCGCCTCGCACGTTCCGAGCAGGCGTAGCAATGCAGCGCCAACCCCAACCCTCGCAAAAAGGCGACGCCAGTACTTCGCGTCCATAACTACGCTCTCGAAATACCATGGGCATAGGGGGAGGGGCACCATCACGGCACGCCCAAAACATGGCTTAAACCGCACCAGGGGCTGCCGATTTTTTACTTTTCTCTTACTTCCAGGACTCTACTCTTCGGAAGGCCTGTTCGCAGTTCAATTGCCGCACAAACGATGCAAGGACCAGGGAAGCAGACAAGCCATGCCGCATTACGGAAATCCCAGGTGGTCTCTATCACGAGCAGTATACCTGTTTCACATACTATTCCGCAGCTTGCCCCTGGAGCAGACATGTTAAATAGTCCAACTTTTCATTTATCGCATTACTTGTATCGTTCTGCTTTGATCGCAGCTATTTTAATAAACAATGCATAGCTTTTGTCTATTTTTTGCATTACCTTTTTTTTATGTTCCTTAACGACATGTAGCACCCGTACACGTTGGTACGGCAAAAATACGCCAGGGGCTTTAGTACCCCTCAATATGGTGTGAGAAGTCCGAACACTTTAACAAGTGCGGCACCCCGAACTTATAGCATTATATGCATCGGCTCCGAATCATGTCTTGGGTCAATAGTTGGGTTTTCCCGGCTCCTATGTTTTGGTTCCTTACGTTCCGCTATATCGGCTAAGGTAGCAGTAGGAGAACCACTGCGATTGTGCCCCGGTTGAGCTTGGTCGAGCACCTCAGTGGAGAAAGCTAAAACTGACCGTCATGATGAAGCGAGAGCTGGTCGCTGTTCGAGAGGTTTTTTCGAGTCCCTAAAGACTTATGCCGCTTAGGGCGAGGAGCCGGCTCTGTCCGGCCAAGGCGTGGATAGCGCCCCAAACTCGGTCTTCCGAATACTAGGGGCTTCGCCAAAATTTAAAATTCTAGAATTCTATGGCTAAGTGAGAGTGTTCACGCATTATAGTCCGATTGCCTCGTTCGTTGGGCTGAGCGCCTCCCTCGAAGGACCCAAATATGGGAAAAAGAGCGCCTAGGTTTATCCCCGAATACCCCAGCACTAGCGGCAAGGGGGCACAAGCCGACGACTCGCCATCTCTCAGTATTGATAAACAGCCGCATAGAAGGTAATATTTTAAATTCAAGCAGCATTGCTCAACGCATATGAACAAGTTTTCAGCGTACAGGACAAAACGAGCGAGTTTTACTCAAAAATTACAGCCATAGTACATTCATCCGCCACAAGGCGGGCACCCTTCAGAACATCCTTATAATAATTCTCGGGCTTGCGATGCTCTTTCCCCGGCGGTGGCCCGTCCTTCACAAGCTTCTCAGCATCCAGCTTGCCCCAGTGAACCTTAGCACGGGGAAGGGCCCTATGGGCACCTTCAATGCAGATGGAGCGCTTGATGACTTCGAGCCTTGGACATGCCTCCACCAGCCGGCGCACCAGCCCGAAATAGCTCCCAGGCTGAGCCTCTCCGGGCCACAGCCGAACTACGAGGGCCTTCATGGCCTGTTCGGCCGCCTTGTGGAGCTCGACCAGTTGCTTCAGCTGGTCGCTCAGGGGCACTGCGTGTCCGGCCTCAGCGTACTGAGACCAGAACACCTTCTCCGTCGAGCTGCCCTCCTCGGCTCAATAGAATGCGGCAGCATCACACACACTCCAGGGAAGATCTGCGAACGCGCCTGGAGAACTCCGGATTCGGGTAAGTAACAAGTAACTCATGCTTATGTGTTTGCTTTGCATAAAGAATGCCTTACCCGCCGCTATCTTCTTCACCTCATCCAACTCCTGGAGGGTCTTCTAGGATTCGGCCTTGGCAGACTTGGCACTTTCAATAGCCGCCGCGAGCTCGGATGCTCGCGTCTTGAGTCACGCTCCAAACTCTCATGTTTTTCCATGAGAGCGTGGAGCTCTTGCCGCACCTTGCCAACCTCGGCCTCATACTTCTCCCGCTCGGTGCGCTCCGAGGCCGAATTCTTCTCGGCCTCGTCCAGCGCTTGCTTAAGGGTCGCCACCTCAGACGTGGCCCCTACAATAGCCACGATAATCCTGTCATTTTTTGCAATTGCACCTTTTATATATATATATATATATATATATTTTTTTTTTTAACAAGGTATTTCTTACCTTCATTGTCCTCGAGCTGCTTCTTGGCACGCTCGAGCTCTTGCTCGGACCTTTCGAGGTCCTGCTTTAGCGTGTCCACTTCCGCAGTCAGTGCGGCGGACGCAAGCAGGGTAGCCTGCACATGCATATTGGCTTATTTTTGTTAGACTCCTGCGAATTCTATTTGATCCTCTATTCGGCTTTTCTTCCCGAACGCCAAACAGAGCATCAGGGGCTACTGTCTATGCGGTACTATTATTTACACTTTCTTTACTTACCTCGAAGCCTGTCAAAAGGCTAGTACAAGCTTCAGTCAGTCCGTTTTTTGCGGACTGAACCTTCTAGACCACCGCATTCATAATAGCGCGGTGCTCCTCGTCGATGGAGGCGCCTTGGAGCGCCTCCAGCATATTATCCGGCACCTCCGGTTGGACGGAGGCCGCCGGCACGGTGGACTTGCTCCTCTTGGAAGGAGGTCCCCCGCCAGACTCCGGAACCTTTGAAGGTTCCGGAGCGGTGTCCGGCCTAGAGCCGGACTTGGAGCCCTGGGGGGTTTCATCCCCCTTACTCCTGGAGTCCGGGAGGTCGCCTCGCGGCGCCTCCAGGACCACCTCCTCCCGGATTGGAACCTGTTGGGACAACTCTTCGATGTCGTCCGTAGGGCGGGGGGAGGAAGCCGTCGGAAGTGAGTTCACGTCCGACGAATCCAGTGAGCCGCTCGATGACGCGTCGAGCCGGTCTTTGGGTGGGCTGCATGAACACATTCGACATAAGGGAAAGCTGTGCAATAAATGAATACTATGAATTACTTTGGTATCCGGGTACTTACGATTTCGCCAGGGGCTTGGCCTTGGGCGCCCACTCCTCTCCATCGTCGGCGTCGGTGGAGTAATCCAGAGAAAGGGTTTTCCCCTGCTTGGACCCTTCGGCCTCCCCAGTTGGGGCGGCCTTCCTTTTCTTCCCTTCCCCCGCTGGAGGGGGAGGGGTCTCTTCTTCCCCCTCCTCGTCTTCTTGGGAGGAGTGCGTCTTGGATTTGTCGGATGGTGAATCCGACACCTCCAGGCGCCGGGCACTCTTTCGAGTCCCCGCGGCCTTTTTTGCGGCCTTCTTCTCCGGCACCGCATAGGGCGCCGGAACCAGGAGCCTCACCAAGCGAGCGTCCGCTGGGCCTTTGGGCAAAGGGGCCGAACAGTTGATCTGTCCGGACGTCACCTGCCAATCCTGTCAGAGGAAAGGGAGCTTAGATCCTGCATAGAGTCAAACTATGGAAAACTGATACCCTGTAAAAGAAAAAAAAACAGCTTACCACGAGCGCGTGACGCCGCGCGCTGAATCCGCGATCCTCGGTAGCGGATGCAGGAGCCTCGGCGCCCTTGAAAAGCATCCTCCAGGCATCTTCGTACGTCGTGTCGAAGAGCCTGTTTAGAGTTTGATGCTGCGCCGGGTCGAACTCCCACAGATTGAAGGCCCGTCGTTGACACGGGAGGATCAGGCGGATGAGCATAACCTGAACTACGTTGACAAGCTTGAGCTTCTTGTCCACCAGGGTTTGGATGCATGTTTGGAGTCCGGTCAGCTCTCCTTTTTTACCCCAAGACAGGACTGTCTCCTTCCAGGAGGTGAGCCCCGTAGGGGGGCCGGATCGAAACTCAGGGCGTGCGACCCGTTCGGCGTCGTGCGGCTCGGTGACATAAAACCACCATGATTGCCACCCCTTCAGGGTCTCCATAAAGGAGCCCTCGAGCCATAGGACGTTGGCCATCTTGCCAACCATGGCACCGCCGCACTCCGCCTGGCTGCCGCGCACCACCTTTTGCTTGACGTTGAAAGTCTTAAGCCATAAGCCGAAATGGGGGCGGATGCGGAGGAACTCCTCGCACACGACGATGAACGCCGAGATGCTGAGGACGAAGTTCGGGGCCAGATCGTGGAAATCCAGGCCGTAGTAGAACATGAGCCCCCGGACAAATGGATGCAGAGGGAAGCCCAGTCCGCGGAGGAAATGGGGGAGGAATACCACCCTCTCATGGGGCCTAGGAGTGGGGATGAGCTGCCCCTTTTCGGGAAGCCGGTGCGCGATGTCGCTAGCCAGATATCCGGCCTTCCTCAGCTTTTTGATGTGTCCCTCTGTGACGGAGGAGACCATCCACTTGCCTCCCGCTCCGGACATGACTGGAGGAGGTTGAGGTGGTAGTGCGGACTTGGGCGCTGGAGCTCGGGTGCGCAAGAATGGATAGGCAAAGGAGGAAGAAGGCGTGGGTAAAAAGATGGATCCTTATCCCCTTATATGGGTGGATGCAACTACGTGTCCCCACCAGCCTGGAAAACTCGCTTATCTCCAAGAGCCGTAATCAATGGCGCGGTTGGGTTACCCATGCCCGTATTGATGAGAATCCCGGAATAAGGGGACACGATCTCTGCTTTAACAAGACATGCCAAGGAAACCGCTAAGATGGGACAGTAAAACGGTTCGAATAAAAGCTTGGCCGTGGTGTGATGTCACACTACGGAGTACGTCAGCAGATTAGATTTGTGTAAATATTATTCTCTCTATGGCAATATGTGGAAACTTATTTTGCAGAGCCGGACACTATCTTTGTGTTCAAAATCTTCTATGAAGTACTTGGAGGAGGAACTCGCCTTGCAATGCCGAAGACAATCTGCGCGCCGGACTCGTCGTCATTGAAGCCTGCTTCAGGGGCTACTGAGGGAGTCCTGGATTAGGGGGTGTTCGGATAGCCGGACTATACCTTCAGCCGGACTCCTGGACTATGAAGATACAAGATTGAAGACTCCGTCCCGTGTCCGGAAGGGACTTTCCTTGGCGTGGAAGGCAAGCTTGGCGATACGGATGTTCAGATCTCCTACCATTGTAACCGACTCTATGTAACCCTAACCCTATCCGGTGTCTATATAAACCGGAGGGTTTTAGTCCGTAGGACAACATACACATCAACAATCATACCATAGACTAGCTTCTAGGGTTTAGCCTCTCTGATCTCATGGTAGATCTACTCTTGTACTACTCATATCATCAATATTAATCAAGAAGGACGTAGGGTTTTACCTCCATCGAGAGGGCCCGAACCTGGGTAAAACTTCGTGTCCCCTGCCTCCTGTTACCATCCGGCCTAGACGCACAGTTAGGGACCCCCTACCCGAGATCCGCCGGTTTTCACACCGACAGGGGGTGAATAGGTGATTTTTATGGAAGTCTTCAAAACACGGGGGCTTTGAGGACAAACAGTAGAAATGAACCTATTGATATGCAACGGAAGGTAGACTACACTAGACATGCCATAGTCAAGTAAGCAATGAAGTGAAAGCACGAAGACTATCAGCAGCTAGGTAGTATGGATCAAGATGGAAGAAAGTATGAAACCAATCAACAACAGTCTTCACATAGTGAAGTCAATCATATTATGCAAACAAGCAGTGACTTCACGAAGAAAAACTGTAAGTAAAGAGATACGTAAGGATAGAACCAGGTGCTTTGTGAGGACAGGTATTTGTTGGACTAGTTCCAGTTGCTGTGACAACTGTACGTCCGGTTAGGGAGGCTGAGATTCAACTCAGAAGACTGGTTCTTCACCTTATTCCCCTTGAGCTAAGGACACACAGTCCTCGCCCAATCACTCTGGTAACTCTTCAAGGTAGACTTCCAAACCTTCACAGACTTCGTTCACTAGCGATCCACAATGACTCTTGGATGCTCAGAACGCAACGCCTAACCGGCTGGAGGATTCACAGTCCTCAAGTGTAACAAGTCTTCAGGTCACGCAGACAGAAAGACTTCAGTGATGCCTAACACTCTTTGGCTCTGGGTGTTTAGGGCTTTATCCTCGCAAGGATTTCTCTCTCAAAGGCTTTGAGGTGGGTTGCTCTCAAACGACAAAAGCCATGCACTAACTCTGAGCAGCCACCAATTTATGGTGTAGGGGGTGGGCTATTTATAGCCACTAGGCAACCCGACCCGATTTGTCCGAAATGACCCTGGGTCACTAAGGAACTGACATGTGTTCCAACGGTCAGATTTGAAACACACACGGTAGCTTAATTTAGGCTACAAGTAAAGCTGACTTATCCAGCTCTAGATAAGATTTGCTCTCATTGTCTTTGCTCGAAGACATAGGATTTGGTTGAGCATCAATTCAGTCACTCTGTCTTTGTTCACTTGGAACCCACTTAATAGTACGGTGGTTCCTATGACTCAACAAAGAAGAAAAGGAAACTACGAAACAACTATGTCTTCACAATCCATAGTCTTCATACGATGTCTTCTAATGTCATAGTCTTCAATGTGAAACTCTTCACAGACCACCATTGGCTTCAATGTCTTCACACATTTTTAGGGGTCATCTTCGGTAGGTAAACTAAATCAATGAAGGACTACTACATGTGTTATCCTGCAATTCTCACAAACACATTAGTCCCTTAACCAAGTTTGTCGTCAATACTCCAAAACCAACTAGGGGTGGCACTGGATGCACTTACACCACCCCTGACGGCCTAGACGCCCTGTAGACGCCACACTATCCCCCAAAACCGTCTGGATCACTCTCCCTCTCCCCCGTTCTCTCCCTCGTCCACTCCGTGCCATGGCCGAAGCCACCGCAAGCTTTCCCTCGCCGTTCGCGTAGCCAGCGCAGCCCCCTCGACCGCTCGCCATGTCTGAGAGCTCCGCTTCGACGTCCTCGTCCTCTTCGACTTCTCACAAGATGCCGGAAACCTCGTATCGTCATCCCCGGCCTCATCTCGAAGATCCGGCCTCCAAGATCGCCTTCGCCGTTCTGCCCTCATCAGACCTTCCCCGAGCTCGTTGATGCTACCGCCGGATCCGCTGTGAGCCAATGCGTCGACCCCCCCCTTCTCCCCTGTCCTCCCGTGCTCTCTAGCTCCCTTGCCGCACGAGCCGAAGCTCGGCTCCGCCTTTGCCGCAGCACGCGTGCTACCCGTGCTCCGTTCGCTGCCGTAGTGCAACGGGCGTGCCCTAGAGGGCCTCTGGCGCTGACGTGCAGCCCAGGCACCTCGGTAGCGAGCCATAGAGCAACACCCGCACACCACCGAGCTCTACCGCCGCATATGCTCGCCGCCGCCGATACACGCCGCCCCTGGCATCCCCTTGACCACCACTGGATGCCCTGCACCACGGGCTCTCCAACACACCTAACCGCGCGACCAGCCATGGCCAGAAACGGCCGGCCGTCGATCATCGCCGCGTCGGGTCATCACCGGTGTAACCACACCGATG
Organism: Triticum urartu; assembly: GCF_056163025.1. Lineage (NCBI taxonomy): Eukaryota > Viridiplantae > Streptophyta > Magnoliopsida > Poales > Poaceae > Triticum > Triticum urartu. Next base: position 271,824,230 of record NC_141878.1, on the reverse strand, counting down.
TGGCACAACCATTAGGGGCTAATCCTACTGATTAGCCGCCCTTCAGCCACTGACAGTGGGCCCCGCGGCGGGTCAAAGTATGAGTCAACGCGGGATTAGCACCCGTGTCACTGACTAGTGGACTCCACTGGTTAGGTTTGACCCAGTCGACCTGCTGACGTAGTGCTGTCGTCATGCTGACGTAGTAAATGCTTTCTAGCATTTTTACTAATTCAGGAAATTCCAGAAAATAGTATAAACTTCAAAAAATCATAGAAATTAGTCTATAACTCCAAATGAAATAAATTATATATGAAAAATGATCATAAAAATCCAATCTTTCCATATGTACCGGTTTCATGCATTTTTAAGCAACTTGACCTTGCTGTTTAGTGCAAAACATTATAAGGCACTATTTAAATTCATAAGCTGAGTTTGGGTTTGAACCTTTGGTTCAAAATGACTCAAACCCAGCTGGTTGTAGTTGCATTAGCCCAACACACTCATTTTTCCATGTCCTGATCATGCATCATATTGAGCATTGCATTGATTGTGTTCTTCCTTGTTTGCCGGTAATTGTCCCCTCTGACTAGACGACGTTCCGATGATGAGTTCGATGACACCGATGAAGAGTTATATTATCTTCAGAAGTGCCAGGCAAGCAAAACCCCCTTGTTCATTCCGATACAATCCCACTCTCTCGCTCCTGCTCTCTTTTACTGCATTAGGACAACAACGATTCAACTATTACATGCCGCGGTAGTTGAACCCCTTTCCTCTGCATGACCTGTCATTGCCACAGTAGATAGATGAAACCCACTAGCATGAGTAGGAGTTGTTTGAGCCCTGATGTGCCTACTCATTCATGCTTGTTGTCATGCCTTCTACTGCTTAGAGTTGAGTTAGGCCTGATTCATTGGGAATGAATTAGAATGTGGTGAACATGTCCTACTATTGAGAGCTAAGTGTGTGAACACGATTTGGTAAAGGTAGCGGTGAGAGGCCATGTAGGAGTACATGGTGGGTTGTCTCATTGAAACCGTCCACAGGAACTAAGTTCTGTGTCCGTGATCCATGAACAACTACTACCACACATTGGGCTCCGGGAACTCCAAGCTCTCTTGACTTATTAATCAACCTGATCTCTGTCCAGGAGTTGCAACTAGTTTCTGGTGTTTGTAGGTAGTGTTAGTAGTCTACTAAGTGGCACCCGATACAGGTGGGGTTGGGACGGACTAGACACCGTGGCCGGGTATACCAAGCGTCGCCCGTTTGGTGGGCTTGGGAACCCTGTACACATCGTTTGGGGCCATGAGCGACACCCCAGCCGGATCTCCTTGCGGATGGAACCCGAATAGGCGACAAACCTGGACTAGAGACTTGAGTGGTTAGTCAGGTCATGGACGACTCCCTTGCCAGGCTTCCGCTTGAAGGTTGCCCAGATACACAATGTGTACATGGTGGTAAGTGGCGAGAGCGTGTGTGAAGAAGTACACCCCTGCAAGGTTATAAATGATCTATTCGAATAGCCGTGTCCGCGGTAAAGGACTTCTGGGTTGCCTATACAGTTCATAGACAAGTGAAAGTGGATACTCTAAAATGCACAAGATAAGCGTGAGTGCTATGGATGGCCTTCTCGTAGGGAGACGGGAGCGGATCCATAGTGGTGTATTGATTGGTGAATATGTGGACTCATGTGCGCCATCTCAAAAGAGTTACTTGCAATCGTAGTATAGGATAGCCACTGAGTCAAAGCTGGCTTGCTGCAGTTAAACTCCACCACCCCCTTTTGTTGATACTGATGCATATGTAGCTAGTTCTGATGTAAGTCTTGCTGGGTACATTTGTACTCACGTTTAGTTAATTTATATTTTTGCAGAGAGACTTCAGTCTCGCTAGTAGTTCCGCGTGTACTTTGACGTTTAGCTTGTTACCTCAGCTACGATCTTGTGCCCTCGGCAGGGTCTTGTAGATAGTCAGGCTTCTCAGCCTTTTCATTTGTAGTTGTCTGTACTCAGACAAGTTAAGCTTCCGCTTGTGCTTGTTGCTTGTATGACTTGAATGCTCCTAATGAATAAATACTTTGAGTTGTAGAGTTTTGCTATGATGCCATGTTGCATTTGCACATATCGAGCATATTGTGTGTATGATTTGAAATGCTTGGTATGTGTGAGATCCGACAACCTAGTTGTTTATCCTTGGTAGCCTCTCTTACCGGGAAATGTCTCCTAATGCTTCCACTGAGCCATGGTAGCTTTCGACTTCTCCGGAACTCTTAGGCTGGCCGGCATGTGTCCTTGTTTGTTCGTGTGTCTGTCCCTTCGGGGAAATGTCACGCGGTGTCTACCGGAGTCCTGTTAGCCCAGCTGCTACAGCCCGGATTCACTCGCTGATGACCGACACGTTCGTTGTTGGGTCATGTATGCCTGTCCCAGTAAGTTAGTGCCACTTTGGGTTCACGACTAGCCATGTCGGCCCGGGTTGTCTGTCATATGGATGCTAGCAACACTATCATATACGTGAGCCAAAAGGTGCAAACGGTCCCGGGCCAGGTAAGGTGGCACCCGTGGGGATACCGTGTGTGAGGCCGCAAAGTGATATGATGTGTTACATGCTAGATCGGTGTGACTTAGGATCGGGGTACTGACACTTATTTAACGTGAATGCAACCGTCTCTAAAGCATAGCCCCAAAACGATAGCGGTAAATCAGTGAGAGACATCATAGATCGCACCATATGTAATAAAGTGTGGTTACGACATTCGGACACACCGCTATGTTGTGGTGTTCCAGGTGGCATGAGTTGCGAAACTATTCCGCATTGTTTCAAATGAAGACCAAACTCATAACTCAAATATTCACCTCCACGATCAGATCGTAGAAACTTATTTTCTTGTTACGATGATTTTCCAATTCACTCTGAAATTCTTTGAACTTTTCAAATGTTTCAGACTTATGTTTCATCAAGTAGATATACCCATATCTGCTTAAATCACCTGTGAAGATAATAAAATAACGATACCTGCCGCGAGCATCAACACTCATCGAACCGCATACATTAGTATGTATTATTTCCAACAAGTCTGTTGCTCGCTCCATTGTTCCGGAGAACGGAGTTTTAGTCATCTTGCCCATGAGGCATGGTTCGCAAGCATCAAGTGGTTCATAATCAAGTGATTCCAAAAGTCTATCAGCATGGAGTTTCTTCATGCGCTTTGCACCAATGTGACCTAAATGGTAGTGCCACAAATAAGTTGCACTATCATTATTAAACTTATATCTTTTGGCTTCAATACTATGAACATGTGTATCACTACTATCAAGATTTAGGAAAAACAAACCACTCATCAAGGGTGCATGGCCATAAAAGATATTATTCATATAAATGGAACAACCTTTATTCTCTGATTTAAATGAATAACTGTCTCGTATCAAACAAGATCCAGATATAATGTTCATGCTCAACGCTGGCACCAAATAACAATTATTTAGGTCTAAAACTAATCCCGAAGGTAGATGTAGAGGTAGCGTGCCGACGGCGATCACATTGACTTTGGAACCATTTCCCATGTGCATCGTCACCTCGTCCTTAGCCAATCTTCCCTTTATCCGTAGCCCATGTTTCAAGTTGCAAATATTAGCAACAGAACCAGTATCAAATACACAGGCGCTACTGTGAGCATTAGTAAGGTACACATCAATAACATGTATATCAAATATACCTTTCACTTTGCCATCCTTCTTCTCCGCTAAATACTTGGGGCAGTTCCGCTTCCAGTGACTAGTCCCTTTGCAGTAGAAGCACTCAATCTCAGGCTTAGGTCCAGACGTGGGCTTCTTCACTTGAGCAGCAACTTGCTTACCGTTCTTCTTGAAGTTCCCCTTCTTCCCTTTACCCTTTTTCTTGAAACTGGTGGTCTTGTTGACCATCAACACTTGATGCTTGAGGGAGTCCTAGACTAAGGGGTCCTTGGGCGTCCGGCCTGTTGGACATGGGCCGAACTATTGGGCCATGAAGATACAAGATAGAAGACTTTCTACCGTGTCCGGATAGGACTCTCCTTTGTGTGGATGGCAAGCTATGCACGGATGTACTATTTCCTTTCAATGTAGCCGACTTTGTACAACCCTAGTCCCCTCTGGTGTCTATATAAACCGGAGGGTTTATTTCATAGGGACAACCATAATAAGATAGGCTAGACTTCGAGGGTTTTAGCCATTACGATCTCGTGGTAGACCAATTCTTGTAACCCCCATACTCATCAATATTAATCTAGCAGGACGTAGGGTTTTACCTCCATCGAGAGGTCCCGAACCTGGGTAAACATTGTGTTCCCTGTCTCCTGTTACCATCAACTTCAGATGCACAGTTTGGGACCCCCTACCCGAGATCTGCTGGTTTTGACATCAACATTGGTGCTTTCTTGAGAGTTCCGCTGTGTCGTCATCAGGAGGTTCGATGGCCCCGTGAATCGTCTACAACAATGTTGTCTAGGGAGAAACCTTCGTCCCTGGATAGATCTTCGTATTCAGCGGCTTCGCACTATGGGCCAACTCGTGTGGCCATCTAGAGCAGATCGATAGCTACGCCCCTGGCCGTCAGGTCAGATTTGGAAGCTTGAACTACGTCACGGATATCTGCGAAGAGTTGATCTTGAACGGATTCGAGACCATGACAGCTGCTCCCTGCCGCCACGATGAACATGCCATAAATCTATCATCGGACCATGCCCAGGGGATAGCGCCTATAATTGAGGACGGGAGGCTCAACCCCGGCACAGAAATCACAGACTCAGTGGCGCCAGAGCCGCACACCGACCCAACCTCGAGTGGGATCCGTGTCACCGGAACCCCGGACCCATTTCCGGCTACAAGTTCTAAACCATGAGCGTCCACGCACGAGGAGCTTGATCAGGCATCGATCATCGAATTCAGCTCCGCGGACATCTTTCGGCACTCGCCTTTAGGAGACGTGCCGAACTCATTAAAAACACTCTCCTTAGCGAGGAACTCTCAGCCAAGTTATATCCGGTTTGAACTGGGGGCTGACGACGGAGATTTCCGCTTCCCACCCCCACCCACTTAATAGCCACTGTCAAAGACTTAACCGGCATGCTCGATTATGGCTCTGAAGACATCGATGGTATGGACGACGATGCTGGAGAGGAGCAGGTCAAAAACCCACCATTCACCGGACGATGGACGGCCACGTCCTCATACGATGTATACATGGTAGATGCACCAAAAGAGAATAGTGGCGATGACAAGGAAGATCCGGCTGAGGATAAACCTCCTGAGAAACAACCAAAACGCCAGCATCAGCGGCGCCGCTCTAAATCACGCCATAGCAAACACAACAACACCGACACAGGAGTAGATAACACTCCGGACGGTGCCAAAGACAATGAAGACCCCATTGAGGCAACTTCCAAACAAGATGAACGAGAAGATGGGCAAGTCAGCCCTGATGAACAGGCCGTGCTCGGAGGACAGCAATTATCTTCCACTCTTCAAGGATGTGGTGAGACTCGACAATGAGGATTTTATCATGCCTGAGGAACCTCTCGAGCAGGAGCACTTCAAGCGCTGGCTAATAGCCACTGCAAGGGGCCTGAAAAAGAAGCACCAACAGCTTCAAGCTGAGCAAGACCTGCTCAATGATAGATGGACTAACATCCTGGAAGCCGAGGAGTACGGCCTCAAGCGACCACTCAAAAGTTACCTGAAGCGCAAATTACTACCTCAATTCGATGACGAGGCGTTGGAGCCCGTGCCATCAGTGCACAATGCAGCTGACCGACCACCACGTGGTCGGGACAAAGCGGCAACCCAAGTCGAACACCAGCCCATACCACCTCTTTGTAAAGACAGAGACAAAACTGCTCAGGGATACACATATGATCTCCGACAGGGCCTGAAGAATAAAGCAAGTCTGGCCAGATCGATCTATGGATCACGGGGGCGTGCCCTGATGCGCGACGACGGCTATCGAGCCGAACATGGCAAGCATAGCTACGTCCGAGCTGAAAATCGCAAATAGACTCCATCTGAAATACGTCGTGACCTGGCCCGATATAGAGGCGCCGCACACCCCCTCTGCTTCACTGATGAAGTAATGGAACATGAATTCCCAAAAGGGTTCAAACCCGTGAATATTGAATCATATGATGGAACCACAGATCCTGCGGTATGGAATGAAGACTTTATCCTCCATATTCACATGGCGCGCGGTGATGATTTTCATGCCATCAAATACCCCCCCTAAAACTCAAGGGGCCAGCCCGACACTGGATGAACAGCCTGCCTGAAAACTCCATTGGCAGCTGGGAGGACTTGGAAGAAGCCTTCCTTGACAACTTCCAAGGTACATATGTTCGACCTCCGGATGCCGACGACTTAAGTCACATAATCCAACAGCCCGGAGAGTCAGCCAGGAAATTCTGGACTAGATTCTTAACCAAAAAGAACCAGATCGTCGACTATCCGAACACCGAAGCCCTAGTGGCATTTAAACATAGCATCCAGGATGAATGGCTCGCCCGACACCTCGGCCAAGAAAAGCCGAAGTCCATGGCAGCCCTCACAACACTGATGACCCGCTTTTGCGTGGGCGAAGATAGCTGGCTAGCCCATAGTAATAACAATACAAGCGAACCTGGCAGTTCGGAAGCCAAAAATAGCAACGGCAAGCCCCGACGCAACAGACATAAACATCGAAGCAACCGTGAGAATACCGATGACACAACAGTCAACGCCGGATTATGTGGCTCCAAGTCCGGTTAGCAGAAGAAGCCATATAAAAGAGATAATCAGGGCCCTTCCAGCCTGGACCGCATACTCGATCGCCCATGTCAGATCCATGGCACCCCTGATAAACCAACCAATCATACCCATAGGAGTTGTTGGGTCTTCAAACAGGCCGGAAAGTTAAATGCCGAAGACAAGGAGTAGGGGTCGCAAAGCAAGAACGACGACGAGCCCCGTCCACCGAACACAGGGGCACAGATGAAGTTTCCGCCTCAAATCAAAACGGTGAACACGATATACACCACCCATATCCCCAAGAGGGAGCGCAAACGCGTGCTCAGGGACGTCTATGCGATAGAGCCAGTCGCCCCAGAATTCAACCCATGGTCATCATGCCCGATCACTTTCGATCGTAGGGATCATCCGACCAGTATCCGTCATGGAGGGTCAGCCGCACTGATCCTCGACCCAATAATTGATGGATTTCACCTCGCACGAGTCCTCATGGACGGCGGGAGCAGCCTCAACCCGCTTTACCAGGATACAGTGCACAAAATGGGCATCGATCCATCAAGGATCAAGCCCACCAATACTACCTTTAAAGGAGTTATACCAGGTGTAGAGGCCCGCTGCTCGGGCTCAATCACATTGGAGGTCATCTTTGGATCTCTAGACAACTTTTGAAGCGAGGATTTAATCTTTGATATCGTCCCCTTCCGCAGTGGCTATCACGCACTGCTCGGACGAACTGTGTTTGGCCGATTCAATGCGGTGCCGCACTATGCTTATCTCAAGCTCAAGATGCCCAGACCACGCGGAGTCATAACAGTCAATGGAAATATGGAGCGCTCCCTCCGTGCCGAGGAGCACACCACTGCCCTAGCAGCAGAAGTACAGAGCGGCCTCCGCAAGCAGAACCTTAATTCGGCAACCATACTCCCGAACACTGTCAAACGAGTCCGTACTACCAAGCGCCAGGACAGCCCAGCTCCTCAAGAGCTCAACTAGCAATTCGGCCTCCGTCCCAGACCACACCAAGTGGCAACGTTCGCGCCGCACGTACATAACTACGCACTCAAAATACCATGGGCATAGATGGAGGCATAACTAGATAGTGATCCATAATAAGGCTCGACCTCCCCTGGACACACATACTTTCACTTTTTCCTTTTTCCTCTTCAAGTTTCCTTTCCGCAGGCCCCTCTCGCCGGCCTCATAATCGGTCCTTTCGAAGGACGGACACACCAAGGTGGAAAGTAGCACAGACGTGCGGGGGAATCTCTAGACGTCCTTCTTGATGATCACTCTACCTATTTTCAGGACCCGTACGCAGCTCCTCCTTGGTCTTGGCATGTTAAATATGCACTGTTGCTTCTCGCACTTTTTGTTCAAGTACACTCTGACATATTAATTAAAATTATAATGGAAACAGTTTGCGGCCCAACATATGTGGCACTAGCTTCTTCTTTATGTTTATTTTTGCTATTTTAATTTTCATCCATACATCTTGGTACGCGGTAATCCGCCAGGGGCTTTATTGCGCCCCACACTATGGCAACAAGTCCGAACACTTTTACAGTATAGTTTGGCACCCCGAATTTAGCATTATATGCATTGGCTCCGAATCATGTCTTTGGTCAATAGTTGGGTTACCCGGCTCCTGTGCTTACTACCTTACGTTTCGCTATATCGGCTAGGGTAGTAAAGGGAGAACTACTACGATTGAGTCCTGGTTTATCCGGATGAGCACCTCAGTAGAGAAAGCCGAAAACTGACTGTCATGATGCGGTGTGAGCCGGTCAGCTCTTCAGAGGTTTCAAATCTTTAGCGATTTTACCCGCTTTATGCGACGAATCGGTTCTTATCCAATCAGGTGTTTAAAACACCCTAGTCTGGATACTAGGGGCTGCACCTATATTTTCATTGTTAAACTCCTATGGCTAAGTGAGGGTAATAAAGCCACATAGTCTGATTGCCTATTTCATTACGCTAAACACCTCCATTAAGGACCATACTCTTGGATAAAGAGTGTTTAGATTCATCCCGAACACCCCCGTACTACCTACGTGGGGGCTAAAGCCGACGACTGGCCAACTCTCAGATTTGATGAAACGGCCGCACAGGAGGTAAAATTTTAAATAAACAAAACAACAAAGCATTATATTACATATCAAGCCTTGTTTTCATCATACATGACAGGTTTACATGAATGTATTCATTCAAAAATAATGTCCTTAGCACATTGCTCCGCCACAATGCAGGATCCCTTCAGAACGTCTTCAAAATAACGCTTGGGCGTGCGGTGCTCCTTGCCTGCGGGCGGTCCTTCGGTCACGAGCTTGACGGCATCCATCTTCGCCCATTGTATCTTGACGCGTGCGAAGGCCATCCGCGTACATTCTATGCAAAACTGACCGCTTGATGGCATCAAGCCGCGGGCAGGCATTGACCAGTCGCTTTACGAGGCCGAAGTTGCTGCCGTGTATAGCTTCTGCAGGCCACGACCGGATTATTAAATCCTTCATGGCTAGTTCGGCCACCCTATGCAGCTCGACCAACTGTTTTAGCTGGTCGCTAAAGGGCACCAGATGTTCTGGTGCAAGGTATTGCGACCAGAACAACTTCTCCGTTGAGCTCCCCTCTTCGGCCCGGAAGAATTCCGTAGCGTCAGAAACACTGCGCGGCAAGTCCGCAAACGCCCCTAGAGAACTCCAAATCCGGGTTAGTAAGAGATACCTCTGGCTCACATACTTGCTTTGCATAATAAAAGCCTTACCCGCCACGATCTTCTTGGCCTCTTGGATCTTCCGGTGGGTGCCTTGGGCTTCGGCACGGGCCTCTTGTGCGCTTTGGCGGGCCTTAGCTAGTTCAGAATCTTGTTCCGCATTCTGGTGCTCCAAGGACTCGCATTTCTTCACTTCGTCCTGGAGCTTCTGCTGGACCTCACCAACCCTGGCCTCATGCTTTTCTCAGGCGCCTTTTTCCTTTACCTCTCTCTGCTCGGCCTCGGCCAGCACCTTCTCGAGGGCCACTACCTCGATCGTCGCCCCTAATAAATGTCATGGCACCATGATCAGCTTACATCATTCACCCCTTCCGGACATACACAAGATCATTGCATGCCTTGGACATCCTGCAGCTGCTTTCTCGCATGGCCGAGTTCTTCCTCCGTCCGTTCCAGCCTCTGCTTCAGTCCAGAGACTTTGGCAGCATGAGAAGTCGCAGCCAGCAGCGACACCTGCTTATTCACAAAGACATATATGATTAGTCTCCTGCGAAAAACTAGTTGTTCCTCTGTTTGGCTTTTCTTTCCGAACACCAGACAGAGTCTCAGGGGCTACTATCTATACTGTAACTTTCTTTTCACATAAATGCAGTGCTTACCTCAAAGCCTGTTAAAAGTCTCGTGGAGGCTTCGGTCAGTCCAATCTTCGCGGACTGAATCTTCTCAATCACCGCACCCATGAGGGTACGGTGTTCCTCAACGATGGAAGTGCTTCGCAGCGCCTCCAGTAGAGTATCTGGCGCCTCTGGTTGGACATAGGTCACCGGTGGAATGGGCACACCTCCTTCTGATGAAGGAGGCTAATTGCCGAATTCCGGAGCCGTATAGGTCTCCAGGACCATATTCGGCTGGGGGCCGAATTGGACATGGCCCCCATCGCCGTATCGATGGGGTTCTGCTCCCCCATGTGTCCGGCGGCCGAGGTCTCGCCCTCTGGCGCCGTCTTGACGACCTCCTGCGTCTCTCCCTGGCCAGGGGTCCTTCGGGACAACACCTCGGCTCGTCCATAGCCTTGGGAGAGGAGGCCGTTGGAAGGGACCCGCTGTCCATCACCTTCGGATCTAGCGAGTTCCCCAAAGACGAGGATTGCTCGAGGGCGGAACGAGCCAGACTGCAAATGCATGATTCAACATGATAGAATTATGAAGTGAAAGAGGAGGATATATGAATGCATCAGGGTCTTTGGATACTCATGATTTGGCCAGGGGCTTGTTTCGAGGGCGCCGCTCTGGCCTGCTATTGACGTCCCACGCGGAGCTATCCGCGAAAGAAGCCTTTCCCTTCTTGGATGCCTCCGCTTCCAGATCTATGGAGGCCACCCTCTTCTTTTCCCACTCGGGGAGGGGGAACTTGCTTTCTTCGTCCTCTTCCTCCTCCTCGTTGTCTTCAGCGGCAGAGTTAGCTTTGGCGTCTTCGGATGCCACGTCCGAAGTACCCTTGGGATGGAGGCCTCCTCTGGTCCCCTTGGCCTTCTTCTTGGCCTTATTCTCCAGTGCCACGTAGAGTGCCGGAACCGGCATCTTCGTCAAAAGTGGGATGGCTGGTTCCTCGGGCAGCGGAGCCGAACACCGAATCTGCTCCACCTTCTTTGTCCAACCCTAAAAAGGAAAAATAGGGAAGTTGGGACATCCTCCTTGAGCAAGCCATAAAGGGATACGCCTTGAAGCATGGAAAACTTACCAAACTGTCATGATGGGCCAGATCGTGCCCGCAGTCCTCAGTTGTCTCCGGCCACGTCTCGTTGGCCTTGAAGAGCACCTTCTAGATGTCTTCGTGCGTAGTTCCGAAGAATTGTCGCAGGGTCTTGTACTTGGCTGGATTGAACTCCTAAGGTAGTCCTGGACTAACGGGTCCTCGGGCGTCCGGCCTGTTAGCCATGGGCCGGACTAATGGGCTGTGAAGATACAAAGACTGAAGACTGCACCCGTGTCCGGACATGACTCTCCTTGGCGTGGAAGGCAAGCTTGGCGACCAAATATGTAGATTCCTTTCTTTGTAACCGACCTTGTGTAACCCTAGATCCTCCCGGTGTCTATATAAACCGGAGGACTTAGTCCGGAGGGACATACACATTATCATAAGCATACAAGCTAGACCTCTAGGGTTTAGCCATTACGATCTCGTGGTAGATCAACTCTTGTAATACTCATATTCTTCAAGATCAATCAAGCAGGATGTAGGGTATTACCTCCATAGAGAGGGCATGAACCTGGGTAAAACATTGTGTCCCCTGTCTCCTGTTACCATCGACCCTAGACGCACAGTTCGGGACCCCCTACCTGAGATCCGCAGGTTTTTACACCGACATTGGTGCTTTCATTGAGAGTTCCACTGTGCTGTCGCCCAAAGGTTTGATGGCCCCTTCAATAGTCAATAATGATGCTGTCCAAGCAGAAACTTTCCTCCCCGGACAAATCTTTGTGTTCGGCGGCTTCACACTGCGGGCCAATTCATTTGGCCATCTGGAGCAGATCGAAAGCTACGCCCTTGGCCATTAGTTCAGATTTGGGAGCTTGAACTACGTTGCGGACATCCGTGGAGACTTGATCTTTGCCGGATTCGAGACCGCGGCTACCACTCCTGGCCACCCTGATAGACATGACCTAAATCTGTCATCGTACTACATCCAGGAGATAGCTCCTGTAACCGCTCTGGCCTTAGATCCAGAGCAAACTGCGCTATCGTAGGACGGGAAGCTCAACCCCGCCACGGAGGCCACGGATTCCCCGGCGTTGGAGCTGCACATAGACTTGATCTCATATGATATCGGTGCCACCAGAAATCCAGACTCGTCTCCGGCCGTAAGTTCTGAACCATGTGAGCCTGCGGACGCCGAACTTGATCGTTTATCGATCTTTGAATTCAGCGCCGCAGACATCTTCCAGCACTCGCCTTTGGGCGACATGCTAAACTCATTAAAAAACCTGTCCTTGACGGAGGACTCATAGCCGAACTCTATCCGGTCCGAACTAGCGGCTGACGGTGGAGAATTTTGCTTCCCACTGGCCACCCACTTCATAGCCACGGTCCAGAATTTGACCGACACACTTGATTACGACTCCGAAGACATCGACGGTATGGACGACGATGGCGGAAAAGAAGAGGCTAGAACCCGCCATTCACCGGACGCTGGACGACCACTTCCTCGTATGATGTATACATGGTGGATGCACCAAAGGAGAATAGCAATGATGACAAGGAAGATCCAGCTAAGGATAAACTTTCCGAAATACAATCCAAGCGCCGACGTCAACGGCGCCACTCTAAGTCACGCCGCAGTAAAGACAGCAACACCGGCACATGAGAAGATAACACTCCAGAAGGTGCCGAAGACAACGAAGACCCCGTTGAAAAAACTAATGAACAAGATGAACAGGAAGATGGGCAGGTTAGCCCTGGGAAACAGGCCACACACGAAGACTCAGAGGACGGAAGTTATCTTCCGCTCTCCGAGGATGAGGTGAGCCTCGGCACCGATGATTTCATCGTGCCTGAGGAACCTCCTGAGCAGGAGCGCTTCAAGAACCAACTAATAGCCACTACAAGGAGCCTTAAAAAGAAGTAGCAACAGCTTCAAACTGACCAAGATCTGCTCAGTGATAAATGGACCGATGTCCTAGCAGCCGAAGAATATGGCCTCAAGCGCCCAACCAAAAGCTACCCAAAGCGCAAATTGCTACCTCAGTTTGACAAGGAGGCACCGGAATACATACCACCATCGTAAAATGCGGCTGATCGACCACCACGTGGTCGGGACAAAACGACAACTCATGCCGAACACCAACCCGCCCTGCCTCATCACACAGGTATAGGTAAATTAGCCCACGACCATACATATGACCTCTGGCAAAACCTGAACAATAAAGAAGGACATACCAGATCAATCTACGGATCGTGAGGTCGTGCCTTGACAAGCGACGATGGCCACCTATTCGGACGTGACAAACTTAGTCATGCGCGGGCTGAAAACCGCAGAGGGACTCCATCAGAGCTACGCCGCGATATGACCCGATATAGAGGCGCCACACACCCTCATTGCTTCACTGATGAGGTCATGGATCATGAACTCCCAGAAGGGTTCAAACCCATGAATATAGAATCATACGATGGAACCACGGACCCCACGGCGTGGATCGAAGACTTCATTCTCCACATTCATATGGCCCGCGGCAATGACCTCCACGCCATCAAATACCTCCCTTTAAAACTCAAGGGCCAGCTCGGCATTGGCTCAATAGTCTGCCTGAAAATTCTATTGGCAGTTGGGAGGACTTGGAAGAGGCCTTCCTCGATAACTTCCAATGTACATATGTTCGACCTCCGGACATTGATGACTTAAGCCATATAGTTCAACAGCCCAGAGAGTCCGCCAGCAAATTCTGGACTAGGTTCTCAACTAAAAAGAACCAAATCGTCGATTGTTCGGATGCCGAAGCCCTAGCAGCCTTCAAACACAGCATCCGAGAAGAATGGCTCGCTCGCCACCTCGGCCAAGAAAAGTCAAAATCCATGGCGGCCCTCACGACACTCATGACCCACTTTTGTGCAGGCGAGGACAGTTGGTTGGCCCGTAGCAAAAACAATGCAAGCGACGCCGGCACCCCTGAAGTTAAAAATAACAAAGACAAGTCTCAACGCAACAGATACAAGCGTTGAGACAACAGTGACAACACCAAGGATACGGTGGTTAATGCCGGATTTAGTGGCTTTAAGTCCTGTTAGCGGAAGAAGTCGTTCCAAAAGAACAATTCAGGCCCATCCAGCTTGGACCGCATACTCGATTGTCCATGCCAGATTCATGGCACCCCGGACAAACCACCTAATCATACAAATAGAGATTGCTGGGTTTTTAAACAGGCCGACAAATTAAATGCTGAGAACATGGAAAAGGGATCGCAAAGCGAGGATGATGACGAAGAGCCCCGGCAACCGAACATAGGGGGAAGAAGAAGTTTCCCCCTTAGGTCAAAACAGTGAACATGATATACGCTACCCACATCCCTAAGAGGGAGCGCAAGCGAGCGCTCAGGGACGTCTCCGTGATAGGGCCAGTCGCCCCAAAATTTAATCCATGGTCGTCATGCCCGATCACTTTTTATCGCCGGGATCATCCGACCAGTATCCGTTATGGTGGCTCAGCCGCACTGGTCCTAGAACCAATAATTGATGGGTTCCACCTGACTCGCGTCCTTATGGACGGAGGTAGTAGCCTCAATCTGCTCTATCAAGATACAACGCGAAAAATGGGAATTAACCCATCACGGATCAAGCCCACCAGGACTGCCTTTAAAGGAGTCATACCAGGTGTAGAGGCCCATTGTACAGCCTCAATCACACTAGAGGCTGTGATGTAGGGTAGAACCCTAGTGGCCCGATCTTTCACGAAAGGAGCGGATCCCGCGAAGAACATGAAGAACATGAGGGGGAAAACGAGGGGAATCACGAGGGGAAACATGAGAGAAACACTTAAACAAACAAGTATGATCACACATGTGCTAGATCCTCGAAACACAAAGAGATACACGGTCCAAATCCAACAAAGGACGATACAAGAGGTAGCCCGTTCTTCTCCGTGAGGAGGTCTTGAATCCACAAGGGGATCTTCCCTTAGAAAGGGGTCTTGAATCCAAAGGGATTTTCTCCGAATGGATGAGCGTAGCTCTATCTCTAAGTATGAGCTAAACCAACGCTAACCCTAGAAAGGAGGAGGGAGAGGTCTATTTATAGTCTTAGTGCAAATGGGGGTGAAGTGAAGGGGTACACGGGCCTCAGCCCGCAACTGGACACGGCCAGGTACCGGACGTCCACTGGGAACTGGTCGTCCGGTGGCTCGTGGGCGGCCGGACGTCCTGTAGGGGCCGGTCGTCCGCTCGTTCTGGCTCGGATGCTGGTGTAGCGGATTTCTGGTCTGGACCGGTCATCCGGTCGCCGGTCGTCCGGTGGCGTCGGATGTCCGCTTGTTTGGCTCGGGTGCTGGGACACCAGTCGTCCGGTCTAAACCGGTCGTCCGGTGGATCTTCAGGCGCCGGACGTCCGGACCCAACCGGTCGTCTGGTGGCCGGAGCTTCTTCGACAACTCTTCTTCTCGCGTCTTCGTTTCCACGCTTCCCTCGCGGATGGTGTAGGCGTTTCTTGGCGCTTGCACTCCCCCACGTCGTCTGTAGCATTCCGACAATACCTATGCATGCACACGGGAGAAGTGTCAAGTAGTATACCATCCTCGAAGGGGTCAAGTGAGCACGTGTAAAGGAGATGATTCACCTTTGTGTATGTGAAGTAGATGTCGCACGTGTCACTCGCCGAACTGACTCTTGGCATGGTGATGCCCGTAGGATGCTCCGCATCATCTCCCTTCCCTTGGGAAAGATCTGACCTCGGATCGAAATCCAAATCACCATGGGAAAGAGATGGCGTCGCCGTGTAGGAGTGGTAGATCACCAAGTTCTCGTCATCTTGAAGCTCTAAATGGGCACTCTCCAATGTCGCACCGTCTCGTGATTCCTTCAAAAGGAGCAAGGAGAACAAACACTTGGAAAAACAAATGCGGTTAGCGTTAGTGCAAAACCAAGCATTCAAGAGGTGATTCACCCAACAAGTGTTGTCATCAAGCATAGCATATGGTGTGACAAAGGATTGTGACATGGCATGTAAGCACATAAATTGAGCATAAGCAAATATATCATGGGAACAAGCATGTGAATGTGAGGTATTGATGCAAATATGTTGGACAAGTGAAGAAGCATCTACCTCAAGTTCATAGCAAGCATTCACAAATTGCTCAATGAAAGGTCTATGGTAGGCATAGGAATCATTCACAACACCAAATAAAATGAAGTGTCTAAATAGATGTGTCAAGTGCAAGACAATCCAATCATAATGTGCATTGGGTGTAGTGAATATCGCGTGGCACTCAACACAATAGAAAGAGCAATTGTTCATCATGTGTGAGGCAATCAAGTCAAGCATGGTAATCAAGTCGTGTAAGCTAGTTGTGCGAAGATGCAACATACTAGAGGAAATCATGGCAATCATGTCATGTGAGCAAATAATAGACATAGACAATGCACATGACATATCGCAAGCACGAACACAAAGCAAGATGAGAGTATCATCATAGGCATGGGGTACAAAGCAAACATAGCAATAGCAAGAAATATCTCCACCAAGCATGCAAATACACATACAATTATGAGAATCAATCATCATGTGTAATGCAAAGCATGGGTCACGAATGTATGGCAAAAGCATAGTAATGAGCATATCATGCAAAGTGAACATGGCAAGATGGGCATAGAATATGTAGTGGACAATAACCCATAGCCAAGTGAGGGTCATGTAGAAAAATTGCGCGAAGTCTTTGCGCGAAGAGAGCGGTGGGAAAGACAATCCATGGGATCCCAAGTCATCGTTGCTCTCTAGAGCTCGTTTTGTCAACTCGTGGGATTGCGAGGTTGACAAGTATTCATGGGTACCTACACAAAAGAAACATAAAACAAAACCAAAGAAATTGTGTGTGTGGTAAATGTACACATCATCCATTATGATGTGTATGTGCACGTGAGAGTTAGTACAAGATAAGCATCGCTCAAAGAAATTTGATGTATGGTATAAGAACATGTCATCCATCATGAAAGAATAGTTATTGTGTATAACACGATGGGGATGCAAATTGAGCATACAAGTATAGGGATCATGCAATGAATGGGATGAATCAAAATCTCCTAAAATGTATGAGGAAACTATGGGGGGTCTCCTCATGTGCAATATTTGAAACATCATACGGAGAAAATGGACAACATCCAAAACAATGCATATCCGAAGCTAGGTGGTCATGGCATGGCATATGAGATAAAGGATGCAAATGGAGCATATCAATATCATCACAAGAAAAACAAATGCCGATAACCATGGGCTTGTCATCTATGCCATATGTGCAAATTGGGTTTATGTTAATGGCATATGCATAGTCACTATGAAGAGATTGCAAATATGACATATGATTGATCTCAGGCATATCATATGACAAGTCAAGCGGATTGGCAAACATGATGTGACCGAGAGAATTAGAAAAAGAAATCCTATGTAACATGGCATCACAACTAAGAGACTCCACATGGCAATCATCATACTCATCATAAATGGGTAAATCAACGCATGGGGAAATCATACTAGCATGAAGCATGTCAATAGGGGGATCAACATCATGAAAGCAATCAATGCCAAGAATGTCCACTAGTGAGACTAGAGCATCACTGTCACCTATGTTACCGTTTTCATTCCACTCAAATGGTGTAGGCGAGGTGGGAAAGACCAAATGGTGGTCATCTTCATCTTGATGGAACCATGTGGGGGGTACATCATATTCCACCATGGCCATCGTCTTGTCAAAGGTAGGACAAAGTCGTCGAGAATCGGCGCGTCATCATATAAGGGACCTAGCACCAAATGAGAAGACACAATAGAGGTAGAGGTCAAGTTGTTAGTGTTGAAAGTGGCCTCGCATGACCTATCAACTATCTCACTCTATCTATGTGGTGGTTCACGCACTCCATCCAAATATGTGCACTCAAACTCACATATGGTGGAGTCACTCATCTCACTCAAGTGGTGGGGGTTGTGGCTCTCCTCACATGGGAATTGTGGCAATACATATATGGCGCTAGTGGTGAAGTCACTCTCACTCTCAATATGGTGGCACAAGTCACTCAAGTCATCATACGTCGCCGTGGTCGAAGGGAAAATCCCATGCTCAACCATCTCGTTGTCGTCACCGTGTATGAAGGCCGAAGATGGCACATCATCACTCTCGCCTCCTAAGATGGAATCATCATCCTTGCTCGCCACCTTGTCCCTCGCCTCCAAAGCTTGGTCCTTGAGGGTCTCCATAGTCGTACTCGTTGCCGTACCGTCTTGAAAAAGAGTCATGGAGGACTCGGCATCGTCAATGCCACAAAGAGGGATGGCGGTGAAGTCAAACTTGGGAGCATCGTCTTGGAGCTCATCGGGCTTGGACATCATGGTGGTACTAGCCTCATGCTCGTTCTCATGGAGCTTGGTCGTCGCGAAGTGAGCTTGGGGTGGAGAAACTTTGGCCTTCATGAGTTCTTGTTCCGCCTTGAGAGCACCAATGTAGTTGTCGTCGAGGGACTTGTAGTTCTCGAGGAAGATCGTCTTGGAGATGTCGTTGTGCAATCCCATCATGAAGTGGAACTTCATCGAAATGGGGTCGTCCACGCCGGCTCGTCGCAAGGCAATCTTCATCTCCTTGAAGTACTCGTCGATGGACTTGGATCCTTGGATGGTGTTCTCCAATTGGCGTTGAAGTTGTTCCATGTAGGTTGGAGGCACAAACTCTCGCCGCAAAGCTCTCTTCATCTTGGGCCAACTCATGTCGTAGCTCTCCGAAGGTGTGTGAAGCCACCATGTGGACGCGAAGTCGTGGAAGTTCCTTGTGGCGCACTTCACTTGATCTTCGGGAGGGACTTGATGTAGCTTGAGGTAGTCGTCCATCAAACGCTCCCACTCGAGATACTCCTCGGGTTCTTGAGTCCCATAGAAAGGAATCGCATGGTCGATGTCGAGGTCATAGTAGCTCGTGGAAGTCGCGGACTTGAGCTCGGGGAGCTTCTCTTGAGCGTAGTCTTGAGGTGCTTGTTGGCGAAGATGCCATATATCTGAAGGCGAAGATGCCTTGAAGTCGCTTGGCAAAGATGCCAAAGTGGTTGGTGTGGCCGTAGCTCCATCTTGGTCGTGCTTGTCTCGCGGTCTTCTCTTGTGGTCATGAAGTTTGGACTTGGCGTGAAGTAGGGCTTGTTGCGACTTGTAGGTAAGCGCGTCTCGAGCATCTTCATGATGATGTTATCGTTGTCGTGCTTGAGCTTGATGTAGATGTTGTTCGTCGTCGTCGTGCACATGTTGCTTGGAGGTGACTTGCCCTTCATGACGAGGTGGATCACAAACATGATGGTTGCCGCCATGGAGATGTGGACGTGGACGACTTGCACTTGCATCATTTTTGCGCTCCGAAGACTTGTGACTTGAACGTCGCCGCCTTGAGGATGATGAAGGGGAAGAACGGTTGATCAACAAGGTCTGAATATCCTCCATCCTTGCATCTTGCTCCTCCTTTTGTGCGGAAAGCTTGTTGTTGACGTAGTTGTACACGACGTCGTTGTTGTGGAAGACCGGAGATGAAATGCCTTGCCTATCCATCACAAGATTCGAGCCAATATGAGTGGAGAAAGAGAAGAACGAATACCAAATGTACCTTGACCGAAGTTGAAAGTGGATCAATGATCACTCCAATGTGGACAAGGAAATAGCACAATTGGTACCAATTCTTGTCGGTTTCTCACACCTACACAAATAAGGCTTATGGTGGAGCTCGGTGAGGATAGTGGCACAAAAATTTAATGCAAAATGTTAGCAAGAGGCAATAATGTTGAAAGAGATTCACAAATTCGCAAGTGTAACAAGTAGACCAATAGCAATATGTGGCACACGGAAACACACACACGGATAGATAAATGGGGTCGTGCAACCAAGGATGAGCACAAAATGTGGAATCCACGGAAAACGCTCGTGTTGCACAACTCAAGAGAGACGCTAGCATGATTGCTCACTAGGCGGATACGACACTTGTGCACAACCTATAAGATGCAAAATTAATAAACTTTCTATCCCAAGTATGTTATGTATGTATGGTTCCCGGTGTTTGATCCAAGATGATCGGATATGACAATCTTATGCAATGTGGTGGATGCTATGGCTATTTCTTACAAGCTTATTTGCTCTTTTCTCTTTTGCTTAAAAGCTTATTCTTTTTTATATATATCCACTTTGAGAAATGCACAAACCAAGATAGTAATTGTGTATATGCGGGAACAAACTTGAGGCACACGAGATGATATGATACCAATATGATATGGTATGTATGCAATGTATGGTGTAGATCACTAATGTGCACAAGTAACGTTGCCGGCAATACTCAAATGGCTAGTCTCGATAGGCAAGTAACGCAAAATGGGCTAGGGGTTAACAATGCAATTGCAAGGGGAATGTACAATGGAGGGGTACCACGATACCAAGATGATATGGAGGTTACCATCCTTGGCAATGATGAGTAGCGGTGTTCTTGATGTAGATACCAAGATGATGGAGACTCATCCCTAAGTAGCCGAAACACCTTAGGAAACGGAAAAACCACGAACTTAAAATCTCAAACGTCAAATGTCAAAATGGTGGTAGCGGGATGCGGTGGTGGTTATGGTGGTGGACTATACACGGTGTTGGAGTTGAAAGCACAGTCCCTAAGTAGCCGAAACACCTTAGGAGACACAACTCACAACACAACCAAAACTGGGTTAAGTTGGGGTGACGGAAGTGTATAATGGTCAAAACTATGCGGAAGTTATGGTGGTGGTGGTGGTTGATGAAGAAGCAACCGTCCCTAAGTAGCCTAGACACCTTAGGAGACTCAAATCACTCCTGAAGAAACCACTAATGCGATGGGGAACAAAATTGGTTAGGTTGCGGAAGTCGGTGGTGGTGTAGCGGATGATGTGGTGTAAGCCCTAGGCAAAGATGCCAAAATTGTCAAAATTTGATGGAGTCAAAAGATGTTGGTGGTATTTTTGTGGTAAGGGGATGTCAAGAGCTTTCCAACGAGCTAAAGAACGTCAAAATCGGAGTTCGGATGAATTAGTTATGGCCGAAACAAAAATCAGCCGAAGTTGATATCTATAGGTAGCGGACGTCCGGAAAAAACGGATGTCCGGTGGACGGACGTCCGGTCGGGTCAGAAATCCGCTAATTCTGCTCGGATTAGGGGGTTCCGGTCGTCCGGTAAGGTCGGACGTCCGGTGGTTCCTGCGGCTCCGGACGTCCGGTAAAGTGACGGTCGTCCGGTGTATCGGGGTCAACTCGAGATCCGAGATTCGGGATGTGATTTTGGGCGGAATTTGGGGATTTTGGGGTCAAAATTGATGAGATTTCATGGATGGAAGATGGGGAAACTTGGGGAGATGCTGGATCCACTCAAAACCAAGCAAATCCATGGATCAAAATCAACAAAACATCATCAAACCAACAAATCACAAAAAATTTTGGGGCTATTTTTGGTGGGGATTTTCAAATTTAGGACGAAATCAAGCAAAAGAAGGCTAGAAAACGGCGGGGGAGCCTCCGAAATCGTGATCAATGTGGCTCATGATACGAAGATGATGTAGGGTAGAACCCTAGTGGCCCGATCTTTCACGACAGGAGCGGATCACGCGAAGAACATGAAGAACATGAGGGGGAAAACGAGGGGAATCACGAGGGGAAACACGAGAGAAACACTTAAACCAACAAGTATGATCACACATGTGCTAGATCCTCGAAACACAAAGAGATACACGGTCCAAATCCAACAAAGGACGATACAAGAGGTAGCCCGTTCTTCTCCGTGAGGAGGTCTTGAATCCACAAGGGGATCTTCCCTTAGAAAGGGGTCTTGAATCCAAAGGGATCTTCTCCGAATAGGCCGCAATCTCTCGCATGGAGGAGATCTGATATGGATGAGCGTAGCTCTATCTCTAAGTATGAGCTAAACCAACACTAACCCTAGAAAGGAGGAGGGAGAGGTCTATTTATAGTCTTAGTGCAAATGGGGGTGAAGTGAAGGGGTACATGGGCCTCAGCCCGCAACTGGACACGGCCAGGTACCGGACGTCCGCTGGGGACCAGTCGTCCGGTGGCTCATGGGCGGCCGGACGTCCGTTAGGGGCCGGTCGTCCGCTCGTTCTGACTCGGATGCTGGTGTAGGGGATTTTCGGTCTGGACCGGTCATCCGGTCGCCGGTCGTCCGGTCGCCGGTCGTCCGGTGGCGTCGGACGTCCGCTCGTTTGGCTCGGGTGCTGGGACACCGGTCGTCCGGTCTGGACCGGTCGTCCGGTGGATCTTCAGGCGCCGGACGTCCGGACCTGAGCAGTCGTCCGGTGGCTGGAGCTTCTTCGACATCTCTTCTTCTTGCGTCTTCGTTTCCACGCTTCCCTCGCGAATGGTGTAGGTGTTCCTTGGCGCTTGCACTCCTCCACGTTGTCCGTAGCATTCCGACAATACCTATGCATGCACACGGGAGAAGTGTCAAGTAGTATACCATCCTCGAAGGGGTCAAGTGAGCACGTGTAAAGGAGATGTTTCACCTTTGTGTATGTGAAGTAGATGTTGCACGTGTCACTCGCCGAACTGACTCTTGACATGGTGATGCCCGTAGGATGCTCTGCATCAGGTTGTCTTCGGATCTCTGGACAACTTCAGAAGCAAGGAGTTAATCTTCGATATCATCCCCTTTTGCAGCGGCTATCATGCACTGCTCGGACGAACTGCGTTTGCTCGATGCAATGCAGTACCACACTATGCTTATCTCAAGCTCAAGATGCCTGGACCACGCGGTGTCATAACGGTCAATGGAAATACAGAATGCTCCCTCTGTACAGAAGAGCACACAGCTTCCTTAGCAGCAGAAGTACAGAGTGGCCTTCTCAAGCAGAACCTTAATGCGGCTGCCGAGCCCACGGACACCGTTAAGAGGGTCCAAACTACTCTACAGCAGGTGAGCTCGGCTCGTCAGGAGCTCGACTAGCAATCCGGCCTCTGTTTCAGTCCCGATAAAGTGGTGGCATTCGTGCCACGCGTACATAACTACGCACTCAAAATCCCATGGGCATCGACGGAGGCATACCTAGCTTGTGGTCCATAGTACGGCTCAACTGACATCGGATACACACATATTTTCACTTTTACTTGTTTCCTTTTCAGGTCTCAATCCCACAGGCCCCATCTGGTGGTTTGGTCATCGGTCCCCTTGAAGGATAAACACACCAAGACGGCGAGAAATGCAGACATATGGGGGACTTTTTAGGTGATTCCGTTAACGATGACTGACGGTGTCCTGGACTAGGGGGTACTCACCACGTCGTCTCCCGGTCAGTTAGATTGGGCCGAGAACCCCCGTGGCCGTATACTCATGGGCCAGTTCAGACAGCTGCCGCATACAAGGAAGATTTCACAAGACTTGGTGGTCAAGACAACGACTCCTCCCCCACCGGCGTATTCGGCTAGGACTCTTGTTATCCTAGGCCTCTGGTGCATTATATAAACCAGGGCCATAGATATACAAACAATCATACCATAGGCTAGCTTCTAGGGTTTAGCCTCTTCGATCTCGTGGTAGATCAACTCTTGTAATACTTATATCATCAAGATCAATCAAGCAGGACATAGGGTATTACCTCCATCGAGAGGGCCCGAACCTGGGTAAACATCATTTCCCCCGCCTCCTGTTACCATCCGCCTTAGACGCACAGTTAGGGACCCCCTACCCGAGATTTGCCGGTTTTGACACCGACATTGGTGCTTTCATTGAGAGTTCCGCTGTGTGATCGGCAAAAGGATCGATGACTCGTCTACAAATTGACTGTGACGTCGACATCGTCGTCACCGGCTCGACTGGTCACCTTGGCTTGACCGAGGACTATGCGCTGCCTCCGATCGTCATGTTCGGACGAGGGCCTTCATCAACACTAACTCTGATCTCTATCAAGCTCATGGAGGAATCGTCCATGGAGCTCGGCGGCTCAACGTCAACATTGCCCTCGGGGACCGTGCTGTTTTTCTGGACAGCGAACGCGTATCCTCCGCCACCGCCTCCTCGAGTGTCGTTTTAATGATCGCTTCGGTGGTAATGTGCGGAATCGAGTCTACAACAACCCTGGAAAATTTCGTCGAGTTCCGATGGAGGAATCTCTGACAATCTATGATATACCGGAGCCCTGTGAAATCCAGACGGGAATCGGGACGAGTTTAGGGCATGGTCTCCAGGGCCCAGCTCGGAAGTCCTTTGGAAGATCCAACCGTTCATCTTCTGCGGAATTCCCATATCTACCACCCCTCAAAATTTCAGCTCGATCCGACCATCCAAACTCCAGGAACCTTCCGATTTGTGCATCATTTTTCAGATCTGTTTTCTGCGCGAATACGGATCCAACCCGAATTCATGTTTCTTTATGAACGTGATATTTGACAACCTTTTTAAAAAGAATTTTATTCTAAGGTATTGTGCGTTGTTTTTAACACGCGCCCGTAAAAATTTTATCCTCCTCTGAGGTAATCTTCGCCAACACGCTGATGTCAAACCAGTCCAGCAATATAGCTCCATGATTGCCGACCTGCGCTAGACATGTCGTCGCTTTTTTAGCCAAGCTCAACTTCTTAGGATCCTCACCTCGGCGAGCCAAATAAGAGCTCGGAATCGCCAAGGATAAATCATCACCAACATCGCCGTCCTACCGATTACATGGAGCAGGCACACCGGCATCGCCGCATGGTCACTTCATCAGACCGGCATTGGTCACGTCACAAGTTACGACCTGGGTCGGCATGGCCGCACTGTTGCTTCTTTGAGCCAATGTCCATCACGCTGAACTAGTTCAACACCTTGACTGACATGACGGCTACAACAACTCCTCACCGGTCTGCTCCGTCACCTCGGCTAGACCGGGGACTTGGCCATTTCTTCATCAACATACTCCGATGACTTTGGCGTCACCAGCCGACCAGCCTCGCCACGATAGCTGGACCAAGGGCTTCGCCTCGGCAAGCCAACCTTTGCCAACATCACCAGGCCATCGCTTTATCGCCCATCAGGCAATGGGTGTGCGGATCGATTCCTGATTTTGGGAGTCGCTTTTCTTCGGAATGCTACAACAAATAAACTAGGTGCTATTAATCCTAACAATTTTTGCTTCTTGGGTTTATTTTTCTTAAGGAATTATTACTCTGGTTTGTTCCATCATCTGCACACAGGTCTATCAAATGGCGGCCACATTAAAAACGGTCGCATGGTGGTTCGGTCAGTTTCCGTACATAGTTCGGCGAATGCCGCATCCGGAGCCCGGACCGCCCTGCAAATTCAGGCTTTGTCACGCCTTCACTCCGTCACGCTAATGCCCTGCATCGACATTGGCTTCGGCGCCAGGCCACATTTCTTTAAATAAATAATTTTTTGCATAAAGTAATCATGCAATGATTATATATATATTATTTCCTAGATCACACTGTTTTATGTGTGCAGGTAATCGATTTTGACTGCGTTAGGTGGTCACTACTCCGGAGTGCTGAACTCCTTGCTCGGACACCTCGGGCCTGGGGGCTGGGACCTCGGCCATGCCGAGGACTGCGAACCTTGTCGGATCTGTCACAGATTAATGGGCGTCTTCGTCCCGCCACAAGCCCGAATCGCGTCATCAACACCGAGCACATTAACCAGCTAAGTTGCTTTCATGCTCAAAAACTTTCAGTTTTAAATTTTGTTCGGTTCGACCAAGCATTATACTTCTCGGCACAAAGTTGTTTGTGACAAAGTTCCTTGTCAAAACTTTGTTTGTGACGCGCATATTCAAATACCTCATTTATTTGGGGGCTCCCTTGATGGAGCTTTTCCTCTTGCATATGATTATACTTGTACGGCTTCGTTCCTTGTTCGTGTATTATGCCACAATATGCACCATATTGACCTAAGCGATTTGCAAGCTGGGTTGCCTGGCTCCTGTGCTTACCCCTATGTTCCCGATTGTTCGGCTAGGGAGTAAAGGGAGCACCTCTGCGATTGTCATGACCGGGTCATCCGATCTTTGACCTCAGACTGGGTGAAGCCGAAAGTTAGCGCTCTTATTGTTTTCAATCATGGTCGGCACACAACGGAACTCATGAGTACAAAAAATATATTGCACAAGTCCCATAGTAATAATGAGCACCGAAGAAAGGTATCAGTGGGGGTACTATTTTCTTCGAAGATGCTTCTTACAGTTCATCAATAATATAGCATAAGTTCCCTGAGCGCACTTTGTCTGTTAGAGCCTTATGACCTGATTGCCCGGTCATCGGAAACACCGTCGATTCTCTCGACAGGTGGATTACATGACACTTTTCGGCCCTTAGCCGAAGAGGGAGAAGCCGACAGTCGGTTAAGATGCGTTTAAAGTTTGGGTGAACACAGATATGATATAAGTACTTCAGTACATACAATCATTATACATAAAATTCTTTTACCCAAGTCACTTGGGGGCTCTTAAAATTTATATGAGCTGTTTTATAGTAAATGTGTTTTTTTCTTGGTCGTTGCAAAGTCTTTTTCTACCGTTCCTTTTTCGACTCGAGTTTATGGTCAATAGACGGATAGCCTGTCTTCTCTCTGAAAGCCGCTTGAGTTTAGTTTGCTAAACTGACCTCGGAGAAGTACTCCGCCTTTGGGATAAGGAGCTTGAAGCCGTAGGCTGACCCGCATGAAGTCTTGAGATCGGATGTGTCATGTTAAAGCACGACAGAAGCACATTTTTTTTCCTATTTTCGGATTGGCACCGGACACTTGATCTTGTTCGGACGTCAAGTTTTTACTGACGTTTTTTGGTTTTCCAAGCTTATGGCACTTTCAAACTATTTGTGTGTTTTTAGCACAAGTGTCGCAGTGCAACGCCGGACACCTTTAGAGATTCGGCAAAAAACATTCTCGGATATTTCTATATATGCATCGATTTTGAATTGTGTCTTCGGTCAATAGTTGGGTTGCCCGGCTCCTGCGCTTGCCTCCTACGTTCGGCTTTGTTCGGTTAGGTGTGCAAAGGGAGAACCACTGCGATTGTGCTTCCAGGTCACATGGTTAAGCACCTCAGTGGAGAAAGCCGAAAACTGACTGTCACAATAAGCGTAAAGTAGTCAGCGATCCGATGACTGTGTTAAATGACGGGCCATTCATAACATTGGCCAAAGTGTTTACGGCTTGACCTCGACTGTCGCTGAACACTACCGGGGGCTAGTAACTTGCCTCCCAAACTAAATCCTCAATATTTTGCTCTTACATTAGAGCTGAGGTTTCATGATCATGCTTAGCATAACAACCCAAAGAAAGGAACTGATAGCGGGACTATTTTCTTTGGAAGACATTTCTTATGTTAAACCGTAATATAACATATCTCTCTGCTTACCTTTGTTTATAAAACCGTATGGCTAGATTTCCTTGTTTGTCGTAAATCTTTGCCCTCATAAAGGCTTTATAAAGTACGGAAAACACTCCTCGGCTACTGGCCGAGGAGGTGGAAGCCGATGGTCGGTCAACAAAGTTTTGTACAATGCGGATCCGAGCATTAATGACGTAAAGTACTTGGATATATAGAGTCATTACACATAATTTGTGATTTTACTATGGATATCAATCCTTAATTCGGCCACCCGTGCCCGCATTAAGGCTTGTGAGCTACTGAGCTTCGGGCTTATTATTTACAAATATTAAAGGGGCACATCGATCCCCTGATATGGTGTTTCCACCCAACCAGTGTCTCGGGGGCTACTGCATTGCCTGTTCAATGTAGAAAATTTTAAGTGCAATACAGTTTTCGAGGAGATTTTGATCCTCAGGTTGGTCGGCCGCACCCAACTTGAGTCTCGAGGACTCTGCACACCGCTTTTTGTGTCCCAAAGTATTCTGCCGAGCTAGGAGTTGATCCTCAGACCGATTTTGCAAATCAACCTGAGTCTCAGCGGCTACTGGGATCAGCGGTCTTATGTCATCCTTAAGGTGCATCTCGGGTTTTAGATCGATACACACCTTGAGGGCTACTGGCTATATATCTCGGCAGAGAATAAATTGCACCAATCAAAAATATTGACAAAAAATTGGCCCACATTCAGGGTGGTGCACCACCTCGGAAGCAGTCCGACATAAAGCTCGGGCGCTAGTGGCTGGCTCCATAGAGGGCATTTCCGGCATTAAGCTCGGCTAAACTCCTTCAACTTCTTTGAACCAAATACATTCCGGCGTTGGAGCTCGGATACAGTCCGGCGTTGGAGCTCGGATACATAGTCCGGCATTGGAGCTCGGATACATTCCGGCGTTAGAGCTCGGAAGTGGTTCGGCGTTAGTGCTCGGATGCAAAAGATACCTTGAATGCAGTCCAGCGTTCGAGCTCGGACGCAAGAGGACGCTGCCGCCCGGGAACAACTTCAAACCCGAGGTGTGGCATAAAAATAACAAGGCATTGATAAAGGCCGAAGACTTAAATGGCTCCTCGGATACCTGACGTGTGAGATCTTCAGATTTAGCTCGGCAATCCTCAAGATA
Organism: Triticum urartu; assembly: GCF_056163025.1. NCBI lineage: Eukaryota > Viridiplantae > Streptophyta > Magnoliopsida > Poales > Poaceae > Triticum > Triticum urartu. The sequence continues at coordinate 271,795,564 of NC_141878.1, read as the reverse complement.
GAAGATGGGAAGATTTGTTGAACCAGTTTTCAAGACCGATGACCGAAGACAAAGAATAGTTCAGAAGAATCGAGGAGCGTCCCCAACTTGAAGACCGGTTCAGGGGGCTACTGACGGTGTCCTGGACTAGGGGGTACTCACCACGTCGTCTCCCGGTCAGTTAGATTGGGCCGAGGACCCCCATGGCCATATACTCATGGGCCAGTTCGGACAGCTGCCGCATACAAGGAAGATTCCACAAGACTTGGTGGTCAAGACAACGACTCCTCCCCCACCGACGTATTCGGCTAGGACTCTTGTTATCCTAGGCCTCTGGTGCATTATATAAACAAGGGCCAGGCTAGTCGATAGATATACAAACAATCATACCATAGGCTAGCTTCTAGGGTTTAGCCTCTTCGATCTCGTGGTAGATCAACTCTTGTAATACTCATATTATCAAGATCAATCATGCAGGACGTAGGGTATTACCTCCATCGAGAGGGCCTGAACCTGGGTAAACATCGTGTCCCCCGCCTCCTGTTACCATCCGCCTTAGACGCACAGTTCGGGACCCCCTACCCAAGATCCGCCAGTTTTGACACCGACAATGACTCTACCTGTTTTTCAGGACCCACATGCAGCTCTCCCTTGGTTTTGGCATGTCAAATAGCCTGTTGCTTATCGCACTACCTGTATCAATGCGCTTTGACCTACTAATTAAACTACAATGAGAATTGTTTGCGGCTGGAGCTGTAGGACTCCAGCTTTTACCTTCATACCTTTTCTATTTTCTTTTTTTTCTCAGCTCCCCTGTTGATAATCCTATCAGGTAGCACCCGTACACTTTGGTACCCTCAATGTTTGCCAGGGGCTTCATAGCACCCCACATTACGGCAACAAAAGTCCGAACACTTTTTATAAGTATAGTTTGGCACCCCGAATTTAGCATTATATGCAATGGCTCCAAATCATGTCTTTGGTCAATAGTTGGGTTGCCCAGCTCTTGTGATTGCTACCTTACATTCCGCTATATTGGCTGAGGTAGTAAAGGGAGAACTACTGCGATTGTGCCTTGGTTTATCCAAAGGAGCACCTCAGTAAAGAAAGCCGAAAACTGAGAGTCGGTCAGCTGTTCGGAGGTTACAAATCGTTGGAGATTTCTTCCGCATTACGCGAAGGATCAGTACTTCTCGATCAGATGCTTATAGCACTCTAGTTCGGATACTTGGGGTTGTGCCCATGTTTTTATTGTAAAACTCCTATGGCTAAGTGAGGGCGTTCAAGCCGCATCGTCTGGTTGCCTGGTTCGTTGCACTAAATAACTCCTTCAAGGACCATATAATTGAATCAAGATTGTTTAGATTCCATCCCGGACACCCCCGTACTACCTACATGGGGGCAGAAGCCAACGACTGGCCAACCCTCAGATTTCATACAGCACGGCCGCATAGGAGGAAAAAATTAAAACATAAAAAGCATTATATTACATAACATCATTGTTTCATGTTACAGGACAGGATAATATAACATCCTTTGCACATTGCTCTGCCATAAGGCGGGATACCTCCAGGACACCATCAAAATATAACTCGGGTCGGCGGTGCTCCTTGCCCTCAGGCGGCCCCTCGGTCATCAGCTTCTTGGCATCCGTCTTCACCCAATGCATCTTGACACGGGGAAAGGCCATCCGTGCACCTTTAATACAGACCGACCACTTTATGACCTCATGCCCTAGGCAGGCACTAACAAGATGTTCACAAGTGCGAGGAGCTGCTGGGTATCGGCACGGCAGGCCATAGTTGGACTATCAGGTCCTTCATGGCTAGCTTGGCCGCCTTGTGTAGCTTGACCAGCTGTTTCAGTTGGTCACTGAAGGGGACCGGATGTTCTGGTCCAAGATATTGAGACCAGAACAGCTTCTCCATAGAACTCCCTTCTTCGGCTCGATAGAACTCAGCAGCATCTGATACGCTGCGCGGCAAATCCATAAACGCCCCTGGAGAGCTCCAAATTCGGGTAAGTAAAAGGAACGTTTCCTTCACAGACTTGCTTTGCATAATGAAAGCCTTACCCGCCGCGATCTTCTTGGCCGCCTAGAATTCCCAAGGGCACTCTAGGCCTCAGCTTGAGCCTCTTGTGCACTCTGGCGAACCTTCGCAAGTTCGGACGCTTGCGTCTTAGAATCATGCTCCAAGGACTCGTACTTCCTGACGGCGTCCTGGAGCTCTTGCTGTACCTCGCTGACCCGGACCTCGTGTTTCTCGCGCGCGGCGCGGTCCTTGGCCGCTTTATCCTCGGCCTCGGCTAACGCCTTCTTGAGGGCCGCCACCTCGGTCTTGGCCCTTAATAAAATTCATGACACTTTAGTCAGCACGAAACATTCATCCTTCCTAAATATACACGCAGGTCACTGCATACCTTGGCTGTCCTCCAGTTGCTTCTTCATGAGGCCGAGCTCTTCTTTGGCCCGCTCCAGGCTCTGCTTCAGGCCGGAGACCTCCGTATGAGCGGCAGCAGCCAGCATGGACGCCTTCTTATTCACATAGACATCTTATGTTAGACTCCTGCGAAAGTTATTTTGATCCTCTGTTCGGCTTTTTTCCGAACACCGAACAGAGCATCAGGGGCTACTATCTATACTGTGATATCCTTTCTACAATTACATTACTTACCTCAAAGCCTGTTAAAAGGCTAGCACAGGCTTCGGTCAGTCCGCTTTTGGCGGGCTGAACCTTCTCGATCACCGTACCCATAAGGACACGGTGTTCATCCACAATGGAAGCGCCTCGCAGCGCTTCTAGTAGATTATCCAGTGCCTCTGGTTGGATAGAGGTCACCGGTGGAACAGGCACACCTCCTCCTTTCAGGGAAGGCCGTTCGCTGGACTCCGAAGCTGTGTAGGTCTCCGGAAGGGTATCTGGCTGGGGGCTGAATGGAATTTGGCCCCCATCACTAGTCCCCACGGGGGCTTTTTCCCCCATGTGTCCAGCGGCCGAGGAGTCATCCTTGGGTGCCACACCGACTGTGAGGACCCCGATTCCAAGTCACATCGATCTAGCCGATAACACCTCATATCACCTTGCGTATGATAGTGTCGCTAGCATCCATATGACAGAGAACCCGGGCCGACATGGCTAGTCATGAACCCAAAGCGGCACAGACCTATGGGGACAGGCATACATGAATCACATCGAGCATGTCGGTCATCAGCGAGTGAATCTGGGCTGTAGCACTGGGCTAATGGGACTCCGGGGAACCCGGGCTGTAGCAGGCTAGGCAGGACTCCGGAAGTCACCGCGTGACATTTCCCCGAAGGGACAGACATAGGAACGAAATGAAACACATGCCGGCCAGTCAAGTGTCATGAGCAGTAGTGCTGGGCTAGCAGGACTCCGGTGAACCGGGTTGTAGCGGACTACTATGGCTGAAGGAGCACTAGACTACATTTCCCCATAAGAGAGGCTGCCAAGGATAAACAACGAGATTGTCGGATCCCACACATACCAAGCATTCCAATCATACACACAATATGTTCGATATGTGTAAATACAACATGGCATCACAACATAACTCTACGACTCAAGTATTTATTCATTAGGCTCCGAGGAGCGAGATATTACAAACATGGGTCTCATGACCCAACAGTCATAGCATACAAATCAAAACACATGCGGAAGCTTAACATGTCTGAGTACAGACATCTACAAATGAAAAAGGCTAAGAAGCCTGACTATCTACCAGATCCTGCCGAGGGCACAAGATTGGAGCTGAGGTATCAAGCTAAACGTCGAAGTCCACGCGAAACTACTAGCGAGACCGGAGTCTCTCTGCAAAACATAAATTAAGCAAACATGAGTACAAAAGTACTCAGCAAGACTTACATCAGAACTAGCTACATATGCATCAGTATCAACAAAGGGGGATGTGTAACGCCCCGAGACCGTTGCGCCAGGTGTCGTCCAGTTATTCGCTGTTGTTGCCATGTCATTCGCTTGCGTGTTGCATCTTGTCATGTCATCATATGCATTGCATCATCATGTTTTCAAAACTTGCATCCGTTCGGGTTTCCCCAGTTCCGTCCGTTGTTCGTTCTGAGCCCACACACACTTGCACGCGCCCGCGGCATGTCCGAAATAATATTTTATAAGTGGCTGGAAAATGTTCTCAGAATGGGATGAGAGTTCTCGTGCGGTCTTGTTATAGTGTAGGTAGACCGCCTGTCAAGTTTCATCGCAATCGGAGTTCGTTTGACGCCCCAACGACTAACTATAGCGGTAGTATAGTCGGTCTCTTCGTCGGACATTTTCGGTCTCCGGAAACAGTTGCCGGGCTGCACTCCTCTCTTCTCGTCTCAGCCCAACCCGCTCTCCACAGTCCACCTACGCCCATGCCTACCCCTCTTTGCGCAGTGCACCGGACCTCCTCGCGCGCGCGTCCGAAAGCTGTCCCGGACCTGACCCGGACAGTCGTCACCGTTGGATCTGGATCATCCCCAAACATCTACAAAACATCTCCGTTTTGTTAATTGGACTCCCTAGCTATTTTATCCGTGATCGTCCGATTGCGATCATAGGGTCGATATAGCCCCTAACCTAACCCGTGGTGTATATATTCGACCACCCCTAGTCCTTTTTGGTCAAACCCTAGAAATTAGGAGGTTTGTCCCTTCACGCGCCGCCGCACTCTCCACCTAAACCCCTCTCGGGATCTTCCCAGATCTGATCCAGCCAACCACGCGTAGCCAACCCCCCTTCCCCGTTTTCAGATCCATCATCCATCCCTTCGATCCATCTTCAGTCAACAAGCGCCAATGCTCAAATCCCGCAGGAGCCCGATGCCCTCTGCGCCTCGATCCATCCTCACCTGCAAGATCAGCCCCGTACTCTCCATTCCCGCCACAGATGAGCATCACACAGCTCTTTTCCTTCTCTTGTCGTCCTTGTCTCTCAACTCTCTCTCTTATCTTCACCAGGAGATCGCCACCAATCGAAGATGCAGCACCGTCCCGAGCTCCGTCCGTGACGCCAAGTCCCTGCCGCCCAGGACCTCCTCCTCGCCGCCCGTCGTCTTCGTTCAAGCCCACCGCCGCCGTCGCCTCAAGTCCCTACCGCCGACGCAGCGAAGTCCTGATGATGCCGCAGCTCTGCCCCTATAGAACCATGGACAAACACACCCACCCCGCGTGGACTCGAGCCACGCCACCCGAGGCCTGCTGCTCGAGTTGGCCCATCTCCAGCGACCGCGCTGCCTGCGTCTTCGCCAAGGACTATCGCCGCCGCGCCTACATCGCCTGAGTTCTTCCACGCCGGCCTGCTACCTCGCCTCACCGACCCGAACTGGCCCGGATCCGCGTCTCCAGCCACCAAGCTAGTCCCCGCGCCGCCGTCGTGCATCAAGCCCTGCGCCTCTCCGCCGCCCCGCCAAGTCTCTCTGCTGCGTCGCCCGCCTGCGACCTCCTCTGCCTCCCCTGCGTCCAGACAAGAACGAGCGAGGCAACCGCTCACGTTGACTGCACCCCCTTCCACCTCCTCGTCGATCCAGCCAGTCCAGAGGCCTGCTAGCCCTAGCCCTGCCTCCCTCCGACTGGGCCAGGTCCACTGGGTGAGCTGACCCCAGCGCCCCACCCATTTCTTTTTTTCTCTCCATTGGGCCAGCCTGCAGATTCGGCCCGAGGTGTTTTTTTCCCCGCTGCGAATTTGTCTAATTTCCAGAGTTTGCCTGTTTTGCAGAAAAACCATCAGCATTCATGCATTTAATAACTCACAAATGGTGCATTGGATTAAAATGGTTTATATATGAAAAATGCTTAGAATTATGTGTAGATTAACAATATGCAACTTTCATGCATGTTTAAAATGTTTATAATGATGTTTGCTTATAATTTACCTAATGTCATGCTAAAATGCTTTAATTCATAACTAAATAACCGTAGCTCGGTTTTTAATAAACTTTATATGTAAATGGGGTGGAAAGATGCCTAGTTTAACATGGTGGCTTCACTTTGCCTGTTTAACAACTCTAAAATTATGTTTAGGGGTAGAACAGTACCAAATCTATAATATGCTCATGAGGAGTTTCCGGAATTGTTGTTCGTTGTTTCCGGCTTCATTTAAACTTGACTAGATAGGTAGTTTTCATTTGCTTCACCCTCTTGCCATGCTAACAACATTTAATCTTGTTGGGTACATAAACGAGATCGAACTAAATAACGTGTTGTGGTGTTTTGTCAATATGCAACTCGTTGCATATTGAGCTCCACTTAATTTGTAGTGTTGTTTGTTGCACTTTGCCATGCAATGACATGTATCATTAAACCGGACATGCATCATACTTGTTTGCGCATCATGCCATGCTTATGTGGTGGTTGTTTACTATGTTGTGTGCTTCTTTCCGGTGTTGCTTCTTCGGGTTGGTTCCGATAATGTCGCGTTTGTCAGGACCCATTCGACTACGTCCGTTTGTCTTCTTCATGGACTCGTTCTTCTTCCTTGCGGGATTTCAGGCAAGATGATCATACCCTCGAAATCACTTCTATCTTTGCTTTGCTAGATGCTCGCTCTTTTTCTATGCCTATGCTACGATGCCTACCACTTGCTTATCATGCCTCCCAAATTGCCATGTCAAACCTCTAACCCACCATGTCCTAGAAAACCATTGATTGGCTATGTTACCGCTTTGCTCAGCCCCTCTTATAGCGTTGCTAGTTGTATGTGAAGATTGAAGTTTGTTCCTTGTTGGAACATGGAGATGTTGTTCCTTGTTGGAACATGTTTACTTGTTGGGATATCACAATATATCTTATTTAATTAATGCATCTATACACTTGGTAAAGGGTGGAAGGCTCGGCCTTATGCCTGGTGTTTTGTTCCACTCTTGCCGCCCTAGTTTCCGTCATTGACCGTGAGAGCTTGTGATGGGCTAAGTTGGGACACCCCTGCAGGGATTTGAACTTTCGAAACCGTGCCCGCGGTTATGGGCAGATGGGAATTTGTTAACGTCCGGTTGTAGAAAACTTGAAGTTGACCTTATTTAAAATGCATCAACCGCGTGTGTAACCATGATGGCCTCTTTTCGGCGGAGTCCGGGAAGTGAACACGGTGTTGGAGTTATGCTTAACGTAGGTTGTTCTAGGATCACTTCTTGATCATACTTTTATCGACCGTGCTTTGCCTTCTCTTCTCGCTCTCATTTGCGTATGTTAGCCACCATATATGCTAGTCGCTTCCTGCAGCTCCACCTCATACCTTTTACCTTACCCATAAGTTAAATAGTCTTGATTGCGAGGGTGCGAGATTGCTGAGTCCCCGTGACTCACAGATTCTTCCAAAACCAGTTTGCAGGTGCCGATGTTACCGAGCAGGTGACGAAACCAAGCTCAAGGAGGAGCTCGATGAAGATCTTGTCCTTTGTGTTGTTTCGTTCTAGTTGATCAGTAGTGGTGCCCGGTTGGGGTCGATCGGGGACCTTGTCGCATTTGGGGTTCTTCTTTTATTTTGGTTCCGTAGTCGGACCTTGATTGTATTTGGATGTTGTAATGCTTTATTCAAGTAATTGTGTGAAGTGGTGAGTGTAAGCCAACTATGTATCTCTTTCCCTTATGTATTACATGGGTTGTGTGAAGATTACCTCACTTGCGACATTGCTTTCAATGCGGTTATGCCTCTAAGTCGTGCTTCGACACGTGGGAGATATAGCTGCATCGAGGGCGTTACAAGTTGGTAAGCAGAGCCTTCCCCGACCTTAGGAGCCCCATTGCTTGATCGAATTAGCTGCCGTTGTTGAGTCTAGAAAAATGTTTTGAGTCATTTAGGAATTATATATCGGAGAGTTTAGGAATTCTTTTTACTCCCAAGTCCCTTCATCGCTCTGGTGAGGCACCCTGATGTAGAGTTTTGACTCTTCTCTTCTCAAATTTCACTAAATTTTTTTTAGGATCACACTGGTATCTTGGAATCGTTCCGATCGATTTGTGACGAGAACATTGTTCTTGGTGCCTCCTGTCATTTAGGGGTTGTGGCAGTGTCCCAGGGAGTTGAGCTCCGAGGTGTTGTCCTCACAATTTTATCGTTGCAGTTCTGGAATACCTGAGTTTAGTTTCGCCGACATCGAAAATCTCTTTTATGCAGTTGTTGGTGAGATAACCTCGACGCCACCCAGTACTGGGGCGGGAGTTCGGGAGTATTGCCATAACTTGTATAACAGATGCTTTTCGAAGGTTGAGGTAGACAATTTCCGAAGGTTTCTTGGTTATGTGTTGAAGGATGGATACAGCTGGATGTAGGATTTGCTAGTTTTGGGTGAGATATTATGCTTCCCCTGTATCCCCAACACCTGATTGCATAACCGGAAAGGTTCGGGAGTTTATAAGTGGGAATTCAAGTAGCTCTTAGGATATATTTCCAACAGATGTATGATATGAAATTGGGGTTCGACGTCTAGTGGTCCGCCTATTCACGGTCGGTTTTACAGTGGTCTCGTTGTGTCTTAAAAAGTCCTTGGCTATGCCGACTTGGGGACGCTTCGTATGTCATGTGCACTGCCTTGTACATGATGGTGTTGTACGATCGAGCCCGTGTAGGCCCCACCACGAAAACTTCGGAGGAAATCTCTATCATATGCTTGTTCCGGCTTATTCTGCAAGCCAATTCTTATATTACTTTTGAGTTGTGGTATTCGAGTTGCTTCAATGCCAAGTGTTGATTCCATACCTTTCCTAAACGGTGTTCTCATACTCCGATGTGAATACTAATCCTTCATGATAATCGAGATTGTCATGTCAATCCTTTTCAACCGGCATGTTTATTTTCAAGTGAATCCGATCATTCCACATCCGCAAGATCAATTCTAAGTTTCTCAATGGTGTTTGTTTCATCCATCCCAAATTGTCTTTGTTTTTTCCCACCCTCCCTCCCTTGTTTTTCTTTAAGGACTCAGATTTCTTAATCGAGTATCCATCTTATTGATGTGAAGCCTCTCCATTCTTTTCCTTCAATGTTCTTATCCGGTGATTCTCATGAAGATACTAACGGAGCTTCTAGTTCGTCATTCTTCATTCTTTTCATCTCCGGTGGTTTCAAATCAAGCTTTCGGTGTTGATCTCATATCCCTTTTTCCTCGTTTCAAATACCTTCTCATGCCGGTGCACCTCATATTCATTCACTTCTCGCTATTTAATTGTTCCGGAGTGCTCAAGATATCTCGAAGATTCGTGTTTTCCACTCTGCATTCATTCAAGATCTTTCGAGGTTGTTATCTCATTCAAGTCATTTATTTCAACCGGTGCAATCTCTCCTTCAAATCATTCAACGGTGTTTCTTTTGAGTGGGCCCTAACCCACAGGTCTTTTCCCAGGATCTTACCTGACTCTTCTTATTTTCCCGGAGCTATCCTCAAATTTCTTTTTGAAGTTTGACGTAAGAATGAGTTATCATCAGTCAAATGCTTTTCTCCAAGATCTGTCGAATTATTTTCATCGTTGGCTCAACCTCTTTCTTTTGATTCTTCCAGAGTGTCTAAATAATTCTTGGTGGTGTTTCTCGTCGTCATTCTCAACATTTGAAGAACGAAGAAGATTTTCTCTCTCTCAATCTTGTCAATTCTCTCGATGATTCGTGATTCTAGTTTGTTGCCATCCTCTCATAATTGTTTTCAATTGTGACAATTCTTTTCACACATCCGAAGCAATTCAAGAGTCTTCTCAGTTTGATTATCCGGAGTCCATCATTTCAGGTTTATTCATTCTCAGCTTTCAGCTATCATTCTCCAAATCTTACCGGTGCATCATTAAAGTATTCTCTTATCAGTTTGTGATCTATTCATTCTCATATATCAAATTCCCTGAAGTATCTTCATTCATTCTCTAACTCTTCCCGGTGTTTCTTTATCTTTCCTTCGTTCATTTTCAATTATTACGGTGGGTCATTCAAGTTTCTTCTTCCTTCATTTTCATATCAATTCATTCGTTGTCTCCAAATCCTATCGGTGGTTCGTTGAAGGCCTCTTCAAGTTGGCGCTATATCTATCTTAATCCTTTCTACGAGAATAAGTAGTATGCCAAATCCATTACTTGTCATCAATTTAAATTGGTGAAGGATAAACATAATATAATTCTTATTCTTGTTTCATCGAGTAAATTCAATTCCTTATTCCGGAGGTTCATCAAAATTCTCGGTTTCACTTGTTTCATCTTTTCTTTTCCAGAGTTCCAAGTTTCCACTTTATCTCGTCGCAAAGCTTTATCTAAATCATTGCAAGGTTTCACCTTGTGTTTTCAACTTCTCTTTCCTTCTCGAAGTGTTCATCAAGATTCTTTTCAGAGGAGCTCAAGCATTCTTTATCTTGCATTTCAAAGTGCAATTCTTTCAACCGTATCATTGGAGGTGGTATTATGTCATTCGTGATAATTTCCCGTCGTGCTCCATGATTCACAAGTTATCAAGAATGAGATATTTTAAATCCATCAATCTCGCCATTCGAGTTATCTAGGGTAATATTTTCACCTAAAGCTTTCCCTAAGGATTGTTGCTATATGGTGCTCATAAATGACCCAAGTTCTTCATCTATCCTCCCGGTGAAATAGCTTTCTCGTCTCTTTGTTCATACCAATCCAATTCTTTTTTTCCGTGAGTGGCAGAATTTCACCTCAAGATTTCGAGATGTTTTCCATAAGCCCACTTCAAGCCTATCTTTTCGTTGTTGGGTTTCCAACAACTCCGTTCGACCCCTCTCCTAAGGATGCTTTCCAAGTTCAATTGTGGTAGGAGTTGTCATTTTCTTCTCCCTTCTTTTGTTTCGATGATCTACCTTTGATTCTTTCATCTGGAGGAATTCTGATGTTGCTCTTTTCAACTCATCATATCGTATTGTGAAGTTCATGTTCTTTCTTTTGCTTATCCATCCAATCGGAGTGTCGTGTTTTCATTCGAGCTCTCTCATCTTATCAAATCTTGACTCCCTTCTCAACTGGAGTGCTGTCTGAGATCCTTCTTACAATTGTGCCATTCTTTCAATAGTTCCGGAGACAAGGTGTTGTTGATCTCATCAAGTATGTTCTGATCTGGCCAAGTTCTTATTCAATTCCTTTTCTTTTCAATCGGAGTGCTGCCCGAAGTTGTTCTCCCTTGTTCCTCTTTTAAAACGGAGTGTTTTCAACTTCGTCATCTCCGTTGTATTCTTTTCTCGAAATGGCTTAACATTTTCAAGGTTCTTTGGTTTCACTCATTGGTCAAAGAAGCAACTTAGTTTTACCTCTTCTCATTCTCTTTCGTTGTCCTCCCAGTGCCATTCTAGATCTCGGGACGAGATCCTCTCGTAGTGGTGGAGTGTTGTAACACCCCGAGATCGTTGCGGCAGGTGTCGTCCAGTTATTTGCTGTTGTTGCCATGTCATTCGCTTGCGTGTTGCATCTTGTCATGTCATCATGTGCATTGCATCATCATGTTTTCACAACTTGCATCCGTCCGGGTTTCCCCAGTTCCGTCTGTTGTCCGTTCTGAGCCCACACACACTTGCACGCGCTCGCGGCATGTCCGAAATAATATTTTATAAGTGGCCGGAAAATGTTCTCAGAATGGGATGAGAGTTGGCGTGTGGTCTTGTTATAGTGTAGGTAGACCGCCTGTCAAGTTTCATCGCAATCGGAGTTTGTTTGACGCCCCAACGATTAACTATAGCGGTAGTATAGCCGGTCTCTTCGTCGGACGTTTTCGGTCTCCGGAAACAGTTGTCGGGCTGCACTCCTCTCCTCTCGTCTCAGCCCAACCCGCTCTCCACAGTCCACCTAGGCCCATGTCTACCCCTCTTTACGCAGTGCACCGGACCTCCTCGCGCGCGCGTCCGAAAGCTGTCCCGGACCCGACCCGGACAGTCGTCACCGTTGGATCCGGATCATCCCCAAACATCTACAAAACATCTCCGTTTTGTTAATTGGACTCCCTAGCTATTTTATCCGCGATCGTCCGATTGCGATCGTAGGGTCGAGATAGCCCCTAACCTAACCCGTGGTGTATATATTCGTCCACCCCTAGTCCTTTTTGGTCAAACCCTAGAAATTAGGAGGTTTGTCCCTTCACCCGCCGCCGCACTCTCCACCTAATCCCCTCTCGGGATCTTCCCAGATCTGATCCAGCCAACCACGCGCAGCCAACCCCCCTTCCCCGTTTTCAGATCCATCATCCATCCCTTCGATCCATCTTCAGTCAACGAGCGCCAACGCTCAAATCCCGCAGGAGCCCGATGCCCTCTGCGCCTCGATCCATCCTCACCTGCAAGATCAGCTCCTTCCTCTCCATTCCCACCACAGATGAGCATCACACAGCTCTTTTCCTTCTCTTGTCGTCCTTGTCTTTCAACTCTCTCTCATCTCTGTCTCTTATCTTCACCAGGAGATCGCCACCAATCGAAGATGCAGCACCGTCCCGAGCACCGTCCATGACGCCAAGTCCCTGCCGCCCAGGACCTCCTCCTCGCCGCCCGTCGTCTTCGTTCAAGCCCACCGCCGCCGTCGCCTCAAGTCCCTGCCGCCGGCGTGGCGAAGTCCTGATGATGCGCAGCTCTGCCCCTGTCGAACCATGGACAAACACACCCACCCCGCGTGGACTCGAGCCACGCCACCCGAGGCTTGCTGCTCGAGTTGGCCCATCTCCAGCGACCGCGCTGCCTGCGTCTTCGCCAAGGACTGTCGCCGCCGCGCCTACATCGCCTGAGTTCTTCCACGCCGGCCTGCTACCTTGCCTCACCGGCCCGAACTGGCCCGGATCCGCGTCTCCAGCCACCAAGCTAGTCCCCGCACCACCGTCGTGCATCAAGCCCTGCGCCTCTCCGCCGCCCCGCCAAGTCTCTCTGCTGCGTCGCCCGCCTGCGACCTCCTCTGCCTCCCCTGCGTCCAGACAAGAACGAGCGAGGCAACCGCTCGCGTCGACTGCGCCCCCTTCCACCTCCTCGTCGATCCAGCCAGTCCAGAGGCCTGCTAGCCCTAGCCCTGCCTCCCTCCGACTGGGCCAGGCCCACTGGGTGAGCTGACCCCAGCGCCCCACCCTTTTCTTTTTTTTCTCTCCATTGGGCCAGCCTGCAGATTCGGCCCGAGGTGTTTTTTTTCCCGGCTGCAAATTTGTCTAATTTCCAGAGTTTGCCTGTTTTGTAGAAAAACCCTCAGAATTCATGCATTTAATAACTCACAAATGGTGCATCGGATTAAAATGGTTTATATATGAAAAATGCTTAGAATTATGTGTAGATTAACAATATGCAACTTTCATGCATGTTTAAAATGTTTATAATGATGTTTGCTTATAATTTACCTAATGTCATGCTAAAATGCTTTAATTCATAACTAAATAACCGTAGCTCGGTTTTTAATAAACTTTATATGTATATGGGGTGGAACGATGCCTAGTTTAACATGGTGGCTTCACTTTGGATGTTTAACAACTCTAAAATTATGTTTAGGGCAGAACATTACCAAATCTATAATATGCTCATGAGGAGTTTCCGGAATTGTTGTTTGTTGTTTCCAGCTTCATTTAAACTTGACTAGATAGGTAGTTTTCATTTGCTTCACCCTCTTGCCATGCTAACAACATTTAATCTTGTTGGGTACATAAACGAGATCGAACTAAATAACATGTTGTGGTGTTTTGTCAATATGCAACTCGTTGCATATTGAGCTCCACTTAATTTGTAGTGTTGTTTGTTGCACTTTGCCATGCCATGACATGTATCATTAAACCGGGCATGCATCATACTTATTTGCGCATCGTGCCATGCTTATGTGGTGGTTGTTTACTATGTTGTGTGCTTCTTTCCGGTGTTGCTTCTTCGGGTTGGTTCCGATAACGCCGCGTTTGTGAGGACCCATTCGACTACGTCCGTTTGTCTTCTTCATGGACTCATTCTTCTTACTTGCGGGATTTCAGGCAAGATGATCATACCCTCGAAATCACTTCTATCTTTGCTTTGCTAGATGCTCGCTCTTTTTCTATGCCTATGCTACGATGCCTACCACTTGCTTATCATGCCTCACAAATTGCCACGTCAAACCTCTAACCCACCATGTCCTAGCAAACCATTGATTGGCTATGTTACCGCTTTGCTCAGCCCCTCTTATAGCGTTTCTAGTTGCAGGTGAAGATTGAAGTTTGTTCCTTGTTGGAACATGTACATGTTGTTCCTTGTTGGTACATGTTTACTTGTTGGGATATCACAATATATCTTATTTAATTAATGCATCTATACACTTGGTAAAGAGTGGAAGGCTCGGCCTTATGCCTGGTGTTTTGTTCCACTCTTGCCGCCCTAGTTTCCGTCATATCGGTGTTATGTTCCCGGATTTTGTGTTCCTTATGCAGTTGGGCTATTATGGGAACCCCTTGACAGTTCGCCTTGAATAAAACTCCTCCAGCAATGCCCAACCTTGGTTTTACCATTTGCCTCACCACCACCTACTTTTCCCTTGGGAGTCGCTCTCTCGAGGGTCATCTTTATTTTAACCCCCCCAGGCCAGTGCTCCTCTGAGTGTTGGTCCAAACTGAGCTGCCTGCAGGGCCACCTCGGGGAAACTTGAGGTTTGGTTTTACTCGTAGCTAGTCTCATTTGAGTGTTCCCCGAGAACGAGATATGTGCAGCTCCTATCGGGATTTGTCGGCACATTCGGGCGGTGTTGCTGGACTTGTTTTACCATTGTCGAAATGTCTTGTAACCTGGATGCCGAGTCTGATCGGAATGTCTTGGGAGAAGGAATATCCTTCGTTGACCGTGAGAGCTTGTGATGGGCTAAGTTGGGACACCCCTGCAGGGATTTGAACTTTTGAAAGCCATGCCCGCGGTTATGGGCAGATGGGAATTTGTTAACGGCCGGTTGTAGAAAACCTGAAGTTGACCTTATTTAAAATGCATCAACCGCGTGTGTAACCGTGATGGTATCTTTCCGGCGGAGTCCGGGAAGTGAAAACGGTGTTGGAGTTATGCTTGACGTAGGTTGTTCTAGGATCACTTCTTGATCATACTTTTATCGACCGTGCTTTTCCTTCTCTTCTCACTCTCATTTGCGTATGTTAGCCACCATATATGCTAGTCGCTTGCTGCAGCTCCACCTCATACCTTTTACCTTACCCATAAGCTTAAATAGTCTTGATCGGGAGGGTGCGAGATTGCTGAGTCCCCGTGACTCACAGATTCTTCCAAAACCAGTTTGCAGGTGCCGATGTTACCGAGCAGGTGACGAAACCAAGCTCAAGGAGGAGCTCAATGAAGATCTTGTCCTTTGTGTTGTTTCGTTCTAGTTGATCAGTAGTGGAGCCCAGTTGGGGTCGATCGGGGACCTTGTCGCATTTGGAGTTCTTCTTTTATTTTGGTTCCGTAGTCGGACCTTGATTGTATTTGGATGTTGTAATGCTTTATTCATGTAATTGTGTGAAGTGGCGAGTGTAAGCCAACTATGTATCTCTTTCCCTTATGTATTACATGGGTTGTGTGAAGATTACCTCACTTGCGACATTGCTTTCAATGCGGTTATGCCTCTAAGTCGTGCTTCGACACATGGGAGATATAGCCGCATCGAGGGCGTTATAGGATGGTGGAGTTTAACTGCAGCAAGCCAGCTTTGACTCAGTGGCTATCCTGAACTACGACTGCAAGTAACTCTTTGGGGTGGCGCACACGAGTCCACATATTCACCATATCAATACACCACTATGGATCCGCTCCCGTCTTCCCATGAGAACGCTATCCATAGCACTCACGCTTATCTTGCGCGTTTCAGAGTATCCACTTTCACTTGTCTATGAACTATGCAAGGGGTCCAAGTTTCCATATCCGAGGAATCCGGCTATTCGAATAGATAATGATAACCCTGCAGGGGTGTACTTCACACACGCTCCCACCACTTACCATCATTTACACGACATGTACTCGGCAACCTTCAAGCGGAAGCCCAACGAGGGTGTCGGCCACGGCCTACCTAAACACTCAAGTCTCTAGTCCAGGTTTATCGCCTATCCAGGTTCCATCCGCAGGGAGTCTGGCCGAGGTTTCCACATACGGCCCCGAACGATGTGAACAGGGTTCCCGAGACACCAAACGGGCGCCTGGTACACCGTGCCATAGTGCATCTACCGCATCATAGCCCACCCCTAGGGTCAGCGCTATGCACGGCCCCCAACACATAACCTACAAACACCAGAAACTAGATGCAACTCCTGGACAGAGTACTAGGGTGATTAAGAAGCCGAGAGGGTCAATTAAGGATCCCAATGAGTGGTAGTAGCTGTTCATGGATCACAGACATAGAACTCAGTTCCTAAGAACGGTTTCAATGAGACAACCCACCATGTAGTCCTACATGGCCTCTCACCGCTACCTTTACCCAAATCGTGTTCACACACTTAGCTCACACACAGTAGGACATGTCCATCACCATTCTAATTCATTCCCGATGAATCATACCCGACACAACTCTATGCAATAGCAGGCATGGAAAACAAGCATGAATGAGTAGGCACATCAGGGCTCAAACAACTCCTACTCATGCTAGTGGGTTTCATCTATTTAATGTGGCAATGACAGGTCATGCAGAGGAAAGGGGTTCAACTACCACAGCATGTAACAGTTGAATCATTCTTGTCCTAATGCAGTAAAAGAGAGCAGGAGCGAGAGAGTGGGATTGTATCGGAATGAGCAAGGGGGGTTTGCTTGCCTGGCACTTCTGAAGATGATATAGCTCTTCATCGGTGTCATCAAACACGTCGTCAAAACATACGCCTACCGAGGGGGGGACAAACACCGGCAAACACAAAAAGAATACAATCAATGCAATGCACATTATGATGCATGATCATGACATGTCAATATGCTGTGATTTGAGCTAATGCAACTAGCAACACAATTAAATGAAGTTGGTTTGAACCCAAAGTTCAAATTCAAACTCCACATGTGGCTATTTCAATACCATTCATTTGATTTGTCCTAAACAGTGGCCTTAAGTTGTTCTAACATGCATGAAAATGGTACAGATGGATTCCTTGAATTTTTATGATAATTTTTCATATATAATTTATTTCATTTGGAGTTACGGTTGATTTTATATGATTTTTAGAAGTTTAGGATATTTTCTGAAATAAATAAATCATTTCTGATTTATTTATAATCCATAAAACAGATTACTGCGTCAGCCTGACATCATCATGACGTCAACAGGTCAACGGGGCACGGTCCAGGTCAAACCTGACCAGTGGGGTCCACTGGTCAGTGTCACAGTGCTGTTTAGTGTCAATGACAGGTGGAACCTGGTCAACGGACACGTCAGCACAGTCAATGCTGACGCGTGGGTCCAGGGTAATTTGATTAAACTTAATCTAGTTTAGTTAGCCAGTTAGTTAGGATGTGGGGCCCGGCTGTCAGTTTCACCGGAGGTTAATGAATGGCGCAATTAGCTGCTAATGGCTGTGCCACGTCAGCACAGCCAGAGTTAGCCGCCGGCGAGGTCAGTGACGGCGGAACGGCTCAGGTTTCGCCCACGGGCGACCAAACCCGCGGCGGAGGGCATCTACGTGTTGCTGGAGAACACGCGCATCCAACGGTGCAAGCAGCACCTGCTGGGGTGGCCGAAAACGACGACGGTGTCGAGGTCAGCAGCGACCGGAGCTCGGGCATCGACGGATTCGTCGCTAAGGTGAGCAAGGCGTGCGTTGCTTGGCATGTACGGCAGCTGCACGTGCTAACGAGGCTGTTGGGCATGCTAGCATGACCAAAGGGTCACCAGACTGACGCCGGTGATGAGCTCGGGCGGAGGTGAGCTTCGGCCTCGATGAACATGACGGCTACGGTGTGCAAAAGGACATGGTGTTAGGGGGAAAGTGACCGGAGGCTCACAGCGCGTCGATTGAAGTACTCGTCGGGCTCAGGGAAGGCCTGCAGACGACGGAGCGACGACGGGGATCGCCGGATCCCGCGAAGAAGACGGCGGCGTTCAGGATGAAGCAGGGCTTCCCGACCCGTGCGGCTCAGCGAGGAGGAGTAGGGCGACGGGGCGGTTCTTCTAGACACGACGGAGAGGCGGGGCAGTGGCTCTGGTCGCGGCGAACGGCGTCGGTGGCGGTGGGCATGCTCGGCCATGGGGAGGGAAAGTAGAGGAGCGAGGGGGCGGGAGAAAACCTGAGAGGGAGAGAGAGGAAGAGAGGTGTGTGGCATCTCAAGGGCGACGTCGGGAAGGCGGCATCAAGCAGGAGGTGGCGCGCGCGTGCTGGCGCGCGTCGGGCACACGCCCTCCTGCCAGTAGACGGTGGCGACTGCAGTGGGCTGGGCCAGCTGGAGTTGGGCCAGGTGGGCTGCCAGGAGGTAAGCACCAGGTAAGGTTTTCTCCTCTCTCTATCATTCCTTTTATGTTTTCTATTTTCTGTAATTGTGTTTGGCTTTATTAAAAATGACAGGGTAACTCCAAAAATCATGAAACTGCTCCATGTCACTGTTTGGAATATTTCCAACAGCAAACATTTCAGTTTGTGATTATTTGAGCATTTAAAATATTATTAGCAATTAAATGCCCAAATGCAATACTATATAATTTAATTCAAAAATCCAGAATGGCCTAGAAAATGTGCACCATTTTTGGAAGAGTATCTAGACCAATTCAAAAATGATGAACTTTTGTGAAGGACATTTTGGATTCATTGAAATGTTTTTCAGTTGAACCTGGTATTTTCAGGGGGGTGCTGGGGTTTATTGATCACCATTTCAGGTTTAAGAGAAATTTAAACATGATGCAACACAAGACTAGCTAACCCAGAGCAGACCAGAAGTAGGGATGTGACAACTCACCCCCACTAAATAAGAATCTCGTCCCGAGATTCAAGCGTAGGGTAAGATGAATGGGGACGCAAACTTAACCCAATCTTCACGATCCAAGTTGCACTTCATTAGAACGTTGGTTCGATCACCATCTTTGTCTCGATGTCTTGCTCTGAGAACTCCAACCAACATGACAACGAGAGGGAAGGGAAAACTCTAGAAGGATCGATCTTCTCGAAGATCGAACAACTTAGGATCAACTCATGGAGTGAGACATAGGAACATCTCTTCAATTGAGACACAAAGTTCACATCAGGGTGATGGAAATCAGACGACAAGGATTCAAGTTGGTAGGTAGCAATTCCAGGCTTGAGTAAGGTGGTGCAAGGTTTCAAAGTTGCGAGGAGATAATTGTCATGAACCCATAACAGGGCACCTCGGAGAAGGTGACTCGTTGAACTATTCCCTTAAGTGGCAAAAAGAATTACTTTTGATTCATAAATCATTGAAACTCTTCATACCAGCTTAAGGCAATTTACAATTGATCGTTTGAGATAGCTCGAAGAAATGGCATACTCGGACTAGGATGGATGATGTGGACTACCTTGTTCAAGACAACGCAAGGGATTATTTTGCTTGCGTGTGCTCTCAAGAACTTGAGCATTTCCATATTCATCAAGGTTCTACCAACATCCGTGGCAAGGATCCTGGCAACACGGCATACTACCATGATGACTAGTGATGGATGATGCAGATACAAAGGAAGATAACACCTTCTCAGATCTTCCCTTAGCGAGGCTAAGGGAACAGAATCTGGACGATCGACCGAGAGACATTTGGCACTCCGCTTCTAATGTTCTCCTTGATGTACTGGTTACCATGGTCATGCTTTAAAGCATCAACATAGCCATCAAGTAGTGGTCGGACTTCGGAATACAACCATAAGGAACAACTTCTGGAGTAAATCCTACGAAATCCTTATGGAGAGGTGGCCAACTTCTTCAATCAAGATACTACAATATTAGATCTTTCGACTGGGTGTGTCAGCCACAACATCCACTTTACCAGGTTACACAAATACCAATATTATAGTTCTTGGGAAAACGTTCCAACCATCATATCTGCCTGAGATTCAGATCTGGTTGGTGTCAGGATATTCCAGACTCATCGAGTCTAGAAAGAAAAATGATAGTTTGCAACGCGAATCGACGAAACAACGTTGCGAGATTCTCGGAAAATGGACTACGGTAGTAAGCTCCAAAATATGAGCTGGTTTTGCTACAAACAGGTGAACACGTTGTCCAAGACAAGCGTGACCACGTGGTAGTCTTATAATAAAATACTACCAAGTTCAGGTTGGGGAACCGTCATCGAGGATAACGAAGTCCTGACATAAGTCATGATTCTTAAGAAGGAACTTCTTCTCCTTGAACAAATCAATCAGTGGCTTGGTGTGCTAGGAAACACATATAGAATGGAGGCGGCCAACCTATCAAACCATAGAGTACTTCAAACAAAAACAATCTTTCTCGAATTCACGGCGGCAACTTGCATCGATTGCACGTGAACCAGAGGATGTCACTTCTTTCATCCAGACAGATACTTCATGAAAAGAGCATGAAGAAAAATGCTTACACAAGTTTCCAATACTAGATGGATGTTCAACATGAATCATGGAGGAGACAAAATGCTGCTGATGGACTCAACAACAACTCATTAGATTTCCATATCACTGGACTTCCACCATCATGTGAACACAGTGATAGCATTGGTCAGACCAAAAGATGTAATGGTGTATGCTCGAGGGATCAACCACGAGTAAGACAACATTACAAACATCGTTGGTTCTAATTTGACTTGACGATAGCCCATACTCAAGTCAAGGTTTTGACAAGGCAATAGATCCAACAACTGATCACAAGGACCAATCGATGGATATATCATCTTTCTTCAACACACACACACACAAAAAAAAATATCCCCTAACATGAACTAAGTCAGACAAGCTTTATCTTCCAACTCTCCAAGTTGTTGTTTAGCTCAACCAACTAGCTTAGGGATATCCAACACAGATTCTTGGAGAAGGGGTGATTTATAAGAAAACCCATTTAATCACGAACTCAACATACCAGTCAGGTGACAACCAGGTAATACTTCTGAGAAGATCTTCGGAAATCATGAACCACCGATATGTTACGAAGCTCGAGAACAATCTTGCTTTTCAGGGCAAGATGATATGATCAAATAAGCAAGGATAGACACAGTCCCAACTCTTGATCGAAGAGTGCACCGGGGAAATGGACTAGGTAGCACGATCAATCTTAGAATGATGATTCAGTAACCAACACGCTAAGAATGAGAATATTGTCCATTAAATACCAAGCAACGAGGTTGCTAGGAGTATCGATTTCACACATCACAGTTCACTTATCGGCATTCCGGTTATGGAAACACGGGACCAAGGAATGAACGATGATGGCGAGTGTAACGCCCTCGATGCGGCTATATCTCCCACGTGTCAAAGCACGACTTAGAGGCATAACCGCATTGAAAGCAATGTCTCAAGTGAAGTAATCTTCACACAACCCATGTAATACGATAGGGGAAAAGATACATAGATGCCTTACAATCGCCACTTCACACAATTACATGAATAAAGCATTACAACAACCAAATACAACCAAGGTACAACTACGGAACCAAAATAAACGAAGAACCCCAAATGCGACAAAGGTCCCCGATCGACCCCAACTGGGCTCCACTACTGATCAGCTAGAACGAAATGACACAAAGAACAAGATCTTCATCGAGCTCCTCCTGAGCTTGGTTGCGTCATCTGCACGGACTCAACGACACCTGCAAGCTGGTTTTTGAAGTATCTGTGAGCCACGGGGACTCAGTAATCTCGCACCCTCGCGATCAAGACTATTTAAGCTTATGGGTAAGGTAAAAAGGTATGAGGTGGAGCGGCAGCAAGCGACTAGCATATATGGTGGCTAACATACACAAATGAGAGCGAGAAGAGAAAGCAAAAGCACGGTCGAACAACTATGATCAAGAAGTGATCCTAGAACAACCTACGTCAAGCATAACTCCAACAACCGTGTTCACTTCCCGGACCCCGCCGGAAAGAGACCATCACAGTTACACACGCGGTTGATTCATTTTAATTAAGGTCAACTTCAGGTTTTCTACAACCGGACACTAACAAATTCCCATCTTCCCATAACCGCGGGCACGAATTTCGAAAGTTCAAATCCCTGCAGGGGTATCCCAACTTAGCCCATCACAACATCTCACGGTCAACGAAGGAATAGACCTCCTCCCAAGACGTTCCGATCAGACTCAGTATCCCGGTTCTACAAGACACTTCGACAAGTTAAAACAAATCCAGCAACACCGCCCGAATGTGCCGACAAATCCCGATAGGAGCTGCACATATCTCTTTCTCAGGGCACACTCAGATGAGACTAGCTACGAGTAAAACCAACCCTCAAGTTTCCCCGAGGTGGCCCCGCAGGCAGCTCAGTTCGGACCAACACTCAGAGAAGCACTGGCTCGGGGGGGTTAGAATAAAGATGACCCTTGAGTCTGCAGAACCCAAGGGAAGGTGGTAGGTTGTTAGTGCAAATGGTAAAACCAATGTTGGGCATTGCTGGAGGAGTTTGATTCAAGGTGAACTGTCAAGGGGTTCCCATTATTACCCAGCCGCGTAAGGAACGCAAAATCCGGGAACATAACACCGATATGACGGAAACTAGGGCGGCAAGAGTGGAACAAAACACCAGGCATAAGGCCGAGCCTTCCACCCTTTACCAAGTATATAGATGCATTAATTAAATAAGATATACTGTGATATCCCAACAAGTAAACATGTTCCAACAAGGAACAACATCTCCATGTTCCAGCAAGGAACAAACTTCAATCTTCACCTGCAACTAACAACGCTATAAGAGGGGCTGAGCAAAGCGGTAACATAGCCAAACAACGGTTTGCTAGGACAAGGTGGGTTAGAGGCTTGGTTCACAATATGGGAGGCATGATAAGCAAGTGGTAGGCATCGTAGCATAGGCATAGCAAAAGAGCGAGCATCAAGCAAAGCAAAGATAGTAGTGATTTCGAGGGTATGATCATCTTGCCTGAAATCCCGCAAGGAAGAAGAATGAGTCCATGAAGAAGACAAACGGACGTTGTCGAACGGTTCCTCACAAACGCGACGTTATCGGAACCAACCCGAAGAAGCAACACCGGAAAGAAGCAAAACAACATAGTAAACAACCAACACATCAACATGTCATGATGCACAAACAAATATGATGCATGTCCGGTTTAATGAAGCATGGCATGGCAAAGTGCACAAACAACACTACAAGTTAAGTGGGGCTCAATATGCAACTCCGTTGCATATTGACGAAACACCACATGACTTATTTAGTTCTCTCTCGTTTATGTACCCAACAATATTAAATGTTGTTAAACATGGCAAGCGGGGTGGACGCGTCCGGCGGCGGAGTGGACATGTCCGGCGGCGCTGAGGGAGGAGTTTTAGGGTTTCGGGCAAAGATCCGAAAACGAAAATGAAGGGGTCTATTTATAGAGGTAGAGGGAGCTAGGAGAGTCCAAATGAGGTGCGGTTTGCGGCCACACGATCGTGATCGAACGACCGACATGATGGAGGGGGTTTAGGTGGGTTTTGGGCCACTTTCGAGGGGTGTTGGGCTGCAACACACACAAGGCCTTTTCGGTCCCTCGGTTAACCGTTGGAGTATCAAACAAAGTGCAAATGGCACGAAACTTGACAGGCGGTCTACCGGTAGTAAACCAAGGTCGCTTGGCAAGTCTCGGTCCAATCCGGAAATGTTTAATCCCCACACACGAAAGAAAGGTAGAAAGGGCCACCGGAGGAGAACGAAGCACCGGAATGCAAAACGGACAACGGGGAAAATGCTCAGATGCATGAGACTAACACGTATGCAAATGAAATGCACATGATGACATGATATGCAATGCATGACACGCAAGCAAAGACAAGGCAACAACATCGAATAACTGGACGACACCTGACGCAACGGTCTCGGGGCCTTACAACACTCCACCATTACGAGAGAATCTTGTCCCGAGATCTAGGATGGCACTGGAGGGAAAACGGAAGGGAAAGAGAAGAGGTAAAACTAAGTAGCTTCTTTGACAAACGAGTGAAACCAAAGAACCTTGGAAGGTTAAACCATTTCGAGAAAAGAACACAACGAAGATGAACGAAGTTGACAATCTCCGTTAGAAAAGAGGAACGAGGAAGAACAAATACGGGCAGCACTCCAGTTGAGAAGTTATGCAAGACTTGATACGATGAAAAGAACTTGAGCAGAGGACACGACACTCCGGTTAAACAAGATAGAGAAGGGATAAGACTGATATAATTTGGACAGCACTTCGACGGTAAATGGAAGAAATTGAACATGATCTTGACAAAACGAGATCAGGAGTGAAAAGAGCAACATCAATAGACCTCCAGGAGAAAGAATAGAATAAAGATAATTGAAATAAAAGAATGGAGAAGAAAAGGCCAATTTCTGCCACAATTGAGCTTGAAAAGGCATCTTTAGGAGAAGGGTCGAACAGAGTTGTTGGAAAACCAACAATGAAAGGATAAGCTTGATATGGACTTATAGAAGACATCTCAAAATTATGAGGTGACAACTTGCCACTCAAGGAATAGATTTGATTGGTGAGAACAAGGAGACGAGAAACTTATTTCACCGGGAGGATAAATGAAGAACTTGGGACATTTATAAGAACCATAATTAGCAACAATCCTTCGGGAAGGCTTTAGGTGGAATATAACCCAAGATAACTCCAACAAAGAAAGTGATGGGTTTAAATACCTCATTCTTGACAACATGTGAATCATGAAACATGAACTCAAATTATCAAGAATGATATAATACCACCTCTATTGATACGGAAGGAAGAATTGCACTCCGGATAGCAGGATGAAGAAAACTTGAGCTTCTCTGAAAAGAATCTCAATGAACACTTCGAGAATGGATTAATTCATAGATGAACCATCATGTGGCACCTTGATGAAGAACTCCGGTAAACAAAAGAATGGTCAAACGAAAGGAAAGAGAAGTTGAAAACACAAGTTGAATCCTTGCAATGATTAGATGGATCTACGCGATGAAATAAATTGAGAGAGCTTGGAACCCTGGAAAAGAAAGATGAATAATTGAGATCAAGACTTTTGATGAGGCTCCGGAATAAGGAATTAATCACTTGGATGAACAAGAATAAGAATTATGTTACGCGTATCCTTCACCAATTTAGATTGATGACAAGCAACGGATTGCATACAACTTATTCTCGTAGAAAAGATTAAGAGAGATATAACATAAACTTGAGAATGTCTTCACGAAACCACCGTTAGGATTTGAAAGAACGAATAAATTTATATGATAACGAATGACGAGAACTCTTGAACGAACCACCGTAAGAATTGAAATGAACGAAGAAAAGATAAAGAAACACCGGGAAGAATTATAAAATGAACAGAGATTGAGAGGATTTAGAAACATGAGAACGAAGAGATCACGAGCCGATTGAAGATCACTAGAACGAAGGACCGGTAAAATAGGAGAATGATAACTGACAGCTGAGAATGAATAAACCTGAAATGATGGACTCTGGGTAATCAAACTGAGAGGACTCTTGAATTGCTCCGGATGGATGAAAAGAATTCTCACAATCGAAAACAATTATGAGAGGATGGTATCAAGCTAGAGCCACGAATCCCTGAGAGAATGGATGGATATGGAGGAAAAGTCTTCTTCGGTCTTCAAAATCCGAGAATGATGACGAGAAACACCAGCATGAATTGCTGAGATACTCCGGAATGAAGAATGGAAAGGTTGAGCCACCGATGAAATCTTTTTTGAAAGATCTTGGAGAAATACATATGACTGATGGCAATTCATTCTTATGTCAAACTTCGAAAAGAATTTTAAGGATATCTCCGGGAGACTTAGAAGAGTCAGGTAAGATCCTGGGAAAAGACCTATGGGTTAGGGCCCACTCAAAAGAAACACCGTTGAACGATTTAAAAGAGAGAATGCACCAGTTGAATTAAATGACTTGAATGAGAGAATATCTTTGAGAGATCTTGAACGAATGCAGAGTGGAAACACGAATCTTCGAGATATCTTGAGCACTCCAGAACAATTGAATAGCGAGAAAATGAATGAATACGAGGTGCACCGGCATGATAAGGTATTTGAAACGAGGAAAAAGAATATGATCAACAAAACTTGACTTGAAACCACCGGAGAAGAAAAGAACGACGAATGATGAACTAGAAGCTCCGTTAGTATCTTCATGAGAATCACCGGATAAGAACATTGAAGGAAAAGAATGGAGAGGCTTCACAACAATAAAATGATACTTGAATAAGAAATATGGTTCCTCGAAGAAACAAAGGTGGGAGGGAGGGAAAACAAAGGCAACTTGGGACGGATGAAATGAGCACCGTTGAGAAGAACTGATAATTGATCTTGCGGATGTTGAAAAGATCGGATCCACTTGAAGAGAAAACATGCCGGTTGAAAAAGGATTGACATGGCAATCTCGATTACCAAGAAGGATTAGTATCCACATCGGAGTATGAGAACACCGCTTAGGAAAGGTATGGAATCAACATTTGACTTCGAAGCAACTCGAATACCACAACTGAAAACAAAACAAAGGATTGGCTTGCGGAATAAGCCAGAACAAACATATGATAGAGATTTCGTCTGAAGTTTTCGTGGTGGGGCCTACACGGGCTCGATCGTACAGCACCATCATGTACAAGGCAGTGCACATGACATACGAAGCATCCCCGAGTCGGCATAGCCAAGGACTCTTTAAGACACAACGAGACCACTGTAAAATCGACCGTGAATAGGTGGACCACTAGACGTCGAACCCCAATTTCATATCATACATCTGTTAGAAAGATATCCTAAGAGCTACTTGAATTCCCACCTATGAAACTCCCGAACCTTTCTGGTTATGCAATCAGGTGTTGGGGATACAGGGGAAGCATAATATCTCACACAAATCTAGCAAATCTTACATCCAGCTGTAGCCATCCTTCAACACATAACCAAGAAACCTTCGGAAATCGTCTACCTCAACCTTCGAAAAGCATCCGTTATACAAGTTATGGCAATACTCCCGAACTCCCGCCCCAGTACTGGGTGGCGTCGAGGTTATCTCACCAACAACTGCATAAAAGAGATTTTCGATGTCGGCGAACTAAACTCAGGTATTCCAGAACTGCAACGATAAAATTATGACGACAACACCTCGGAGCTCAACTCCCCGGGACACTGCCACAAAACCCCTGACAGGAGGCACCAAGACAATGTTCTCGTCACAAAACCATCGGAACGATTCCAAGATACCCGCGTGATCCTAAAAATTTTTAGTGAAATTTGAGAAGAGAAGAGTCAAAACTCTACGTCAGGATGCCTTACCAGAGCGGTGAGGAGACCGGGAAGTAAAAAGAATTCCTAAACTCTCCGATATATAATTCCTAAATGACTCAAAACATTTTTCTAGACTCAACAACGGCTGCTAAAAACGATCAAGCAGGGGGGCTCCTAAGGTCGGGGAAGGCTCTGATTACCAACTTGTAACGCCCTCGATGCGGCTATATCTCCCACGTGTCGAAGAACGACTTAGAGGCATAACCGCATTGAAAGCAATGTTGCAAGTGAAATAATCTTCACACAACCCATGTAATACGATAGGGGAAAAGATACATAGTTGGCTTACAATCGCCACTTCACACAATTACATGAATAAAGCATTACAACAACCAAATACAATCAAGGTCCGACTACGGAACCAAAATAAAAGAAGAACCAAAATGCGACAAAGGTCCCCGATCGACCCCAACTGGGCTCCACTACTGATCAGCTAGAACGAAACGACACAAAGAACAAGATCTTCATCCAGCTCCTCCTAAGCTTGGTTGCGTCATCTGCACGGACTCAACGACACCTGCAAGCTGGTTTTTAAAGTATCTGTGAGCCACGGGGACTCAGCAATCTCGCACCCTCGCGATCAAGACTATTTAAGCTTCTGGGTAAGGTAAAAAGGTATGAGGTGGAGCTACAACAAGCGACTAGCATATATGGTGGCTAACATACGCAAATGAGAGCGAGAAGAGAAAGCAAAAGCACGGTCGAACAACTATGATCAAGAAGTGATCCTAGAACAACCTACGTCAAGCATAACTCCAACAACCGTGTTCACTTACCGGACCCCGCCGGAAAGAGACCATCACGGTTACACACGCGGTTGATTCATTTTAATTAAGGTCGACTTCAGGTTTTCTACAACCGGACATTAACAAATTCCCATCTGCCCATAACCGCGGGCACGGCTTTCGAAAGTTCAAATCCCTGCAGGGGTATCCCAACTTAGCCCATCACAACCTCTCACGGTCAACGAAGGAATAGACCTCCTCCTGAGACGTTCCGATCAGACTCGGTGTCCCGGTTCTACAAGACACTTCGACAAGTTAAAACAAATCCAGCAACACCGCCCGAATGTGCCGACCTATCCCAGTAGGAGCTGCACATATCTCTTTCTCAGGGCACACTCAGATGAGACTAGCTACCAGTAAAACCAACCCTCAAGTTTCCCCGAGGTGGCCCCGCAGGCAGCTCAGTTCGGACCAACACTCAGAGAAGCACTGGCCCGGGGGGGGGGGGGGGGGGTTAGAATAAAGATGACCCTTGAGTCTGCAGAACCCAAGGGAAGGTGGTAGGTTGTTAGTGCAAATGGTAAAACCAATGTTGGGCTTTGCTGGAGGAGTTTTATTCAAGGAGAACTGTCAAGGGGTTCCCATTATTACCCAACCGCGTAAGGAACGCAAAATCCGGGAACATAACACCGATATGACGGAAACTAGGGCGGCAAGAGTGGAACAAAACACCAGGCATAAGGCCGAGCCTTCCACCCTTTACCAAGTATATAGATGCATTAATTAAATAAGATATATTGTGATATCCCAACAAGTAAACATGTTCCAACAAGGAACAACATCTCCATGTTCCAACAAGGAACAAACTTCAATCTTCACCTGCAACTAACAACGCTATAACAGGGGCTGAGCAAAGCGGTAACATAGCCAAACAACGGTTTGCTAGGACAAGGTGGGTTAGAGGCTTGGTTCACAATATGGGAGGCATGATAAGCAAGTGGTAGGCATCGTAGCATAGGCATAGCAAAAGAGCGAGCATCTAGCAAAGCAAAGATAGTAGTGATTTCGAGGGTATGATCATCTTGCTTGAAATCCCGCAAGGAAGAAGAACGAGTCCATGAAGAAGACAAACGGACGTAGTCGAACGGTTCCTCACAAACGCGACGTTACCGGAACCAACCCGAAGAAGCAACACCGGAAAGAAGCAAAACAACATAGTAAACAACCAGCACATCAACATGGCATGATGCACAAACAAATATGATGCATGCCCGGTTTAATGAAGCATGGCATGGCAAAGTGCACAAACAACACTACAAGTTAAGTGGGGCTCAATATGCAACTCCGTTGCATATTGACGAATCACCACATGACTTATTTAGTTCTCTCTCGTTTATGTACCCAACAATATTAAATGTTGTTAAACATGGCAAGCGGGGTGGACACGTCCGGCGGCGGAGTGGACATGTCCGGTGGCGCTGAGGGAGGAGTTTTAGGGTTTCGGGCAAAGATCCGAAAACGAAAATGAAGGGGTCTATTTATAGAGGTAGAGGGAGCTAGGAGAGTCCAAATGAGGTGTGGTTTGCGGCCACACGATCGTGATCGAACGACCAACATGATGGAGTGGGTTTAGGTGGGTTTTGGGCCACTTTCGAGGGGTGTTGGGCTGCAACACACACAAGGCCTTTTCGGTCCCTCGGTTAACCGTTGGAGTATCAAACGAAGTCCAAATGGCACGAAACTTGACAGGCGGTCTACCGGTAGTAAACCAAGGCCGCTTGGCAAGTCTTGGTCCAATCCGGAAATGTTTAATGCCCACACACGAAAGAAAGGTAGAAAGGGCCACCGGAGGAGAACGAAGCGCTGGAATGCAAAATGGACAACGGGGAAAATGCTCGGATGCATGAGACGAACACGTATGCAAATGAAATGCACACGATGACATGATATGCAATGCATGACACGCAAGCAAAGACAACGCAACAACATCGAATAACTAGACGACACCTGGTGCAACGGTCCCGGGGCGTTACAGCGAGAGTATCACTGCATCAAGAATTCATAAGAGAAGGTGCAATTCTCATGACGTTCCCGACATAACAGTGGGTAATACTTCAGGGTAGAACAAAATCAAATCTTGATTGCATTTGATCTGCGGAATACAACTGCTTTGACCCAATCTTAGAAATGGATGAGGTATTGGAGTTTGTTTCTCCTTGTCGTTCTGAACTAGAACGGCTTGACGGACCACAGGAATAATAAGCACCGATAACACGGATGCACAATTACTCCTGACTATCAATTGATAGATGATGGTTGGAATACAAATGAAGAAGGACAACTCAAGGGAACATATATCTTTCTGAGTTGTGGATATATAGGTTAGTATGTTGAGCAAAGCTCAACATTTCTTCCGGATAACCCATGCAGAAAGGTAGAACTGGCAGATTCACAATGTAGAATGGAGAACTCATTAAGAGCACTCTGGTTGTGATCTTTTGATTCAAACGAATTTCTGCCAAGGATGGTTGATGGTATTTGGAAGAATGATATACCATGGACCTCGAAGACTATCACAAAGATTGCTAATATCCTAAAGGTACGAGCAACACTATCAACATGAGGTAAGTAGAGTGGATCTTGGGTCAAGAACCCAGGAGTAGAATACGTACTACTAAATGGCATCGCGAAATGCATTCGAGAATGGTGGCCAGAATCATCACACTGGGAACACAAAACATAGATAGATTACTAGATGGTTTCATAAGACACCTAGAGTCATAATAGTAGCTCCAACATATACGCCGAGGCAACGGAGTACCTCAAAGACCGTGTAGTGTGCTTAATCTGGCCCAAAGGAACATCGAAAACGGGAAGAAGGAATTGACAAATGCATCAGACTATTTAGAAATTGGTGTTAAACCTACTGTATTACAACTTCTCTATGGTTCATAACCTTCGATACTATCCATAGATTCATCAAAATAAGCAAACAACACACGAAAAACAAAATCTATCAAAAACAGAATAGTCTGTAGTAATCTGTAGATTTTGAATACTTCTGTAACCCCAAAAATTCTGAAATAAATTGGTGGACGTGACGAATTTGTCTATTAATCATCTGCAAAAAGAATGAACCTAATCACACTCTCCAGTAAACAATGGCAGCAAATCTCATGAGCTAAAGTTTCTGTTTTTTACAGCAAGATCGCAAAAACTTCCCCCAAGTCTTCCGAAAGGTTCTACTTGGCACAAACACTAATTAAAAGCATAAAACCACATCTAAAAAGAGGCTAGATGAATTATTTATTACTAAATATAACCAAAAATCAAGAAACAAAAATAAATTGGGTTGCCTCCCAACAAGCACTATCGTTTAACGCCCCTAACTAGGCATTGATAATTTCAATGAGCATCTTGAAACACGTGACAAACACATCTAAGTATAACATACTTCCTATGCATAGGCATCTTATAGGCAAACAAATTATCATAGTAAGCCAAAACTAGCATATGCAAGGAAGCGGAAAGAAACGATAGCAATCTCAACATAACGAGAGGTAATTTAGTAACATGAAAAATTCTACAACCATATTTTCCTCTCTCATAATAATTACATGTTGGATCATAAGAAAATTCAACAAAATAGCTATCACATAAAATATTTTCAACACGATCCACATGCATGCGAAGTTGACACTCTTCCAAAATAGTGGGATTAACATTAACTAAAGTCATGACCTCTCCAAACCCACTTTTTTTGAAAATTGCATAAGATTGAACATTCTCCAAATACGTGGGATCTAAAGTTGACACTCTTCCAAACCCACTTTCAATATTGCAAATATTATTATCAATCTTATATTCATCATGGGCTTAAATAAATTTTCAAGATCATAAGAAGAATCACCCCAATCATGATCATTGCAACAAATAGTAGACATAGCAAAACTAGCATCATAAATAGTTGTCATTAAGAGAATTTATAATAACATCATTACAATCATGCTTTTCATCGAAGGAACCATCAAGTATGGGTGCAATAGCAACGATCTCATGTTTAACGTAAGGAACTATAGCAAACTCATCTTCATAAATATTGGCATCATGGCCACAAGAATAGCAAGCATCATGTTCATCAAGGGATATTTCAATTAAATCATCGGAATCATAATTATCTAAACATTCATGCATATCATTATTTTCTTCCCAAGCAACGATCATTCTTTCAATAAATTCTTTGACATAGTATTTATGAGCATAGTTTTCATAGCAATATTTAAGTATGTCAAAATTTTCAGATTCGTAGAGAGTAGCATCATACTTTTCAATCAAAGAACCAACTTCATAAGCACCCTTAAAAGCAACAAATTCTTTAATTTGTTTGATATCGTAGTAACTATAAACACCCTTTGCGTAAGAAGATAAGATATCATTGTCATTAAACTCACATAGGTAGGGGAGGTGTTTTTAGGGTTCTTAGAGCAATAAGTAAATTCATAAATTTCATAAAGATTCCAAGCATAACACAACAATCTATTTATTTGATCCCATAAGAGTCTCCCTTCTTCAGACAAACGGTGACGCACAAATGAGCATGCTCATCTAAAGATTTCCCATCAACCAGGCTAGTTGGGATTTCAGCACGAGCGCATAGGGCTCGAAGATGATCCAATTAGAACACTTTAAGTGGATCCATATCAATAGATTTTTAGCAAGCAAAGATGCAAGCAAATGGAAGGCACATGGAAACACAAACAAACATAGGTATGGGAAGAAGGAAAAGAAAAGGCAAAGGTTTTCGAAAATTATTTTAGAGGTGTGGGAGAGGAAAATGAGAGGCAAATGGCAAATAATGTCATGCGAGGGATAAGAGTTTGTGATGGGTACTTGGTATGTCTTGACTTGTGCGTAGATCTCCCTGGCAACGGCGCCAGAAATCCTTCTTGCTACCTCTTGAGCACTGCATTGGTTTTCCCTTGAAGAGGAAAGGGTGATGCAGCAAAGTAGCGTAAGTATTTCCCTCAGTTTTTGAGAACCAAGGTATCAATCCAGTAGGAGACTACACGCAACTCCCTCGTACCTACACAAACAAATAAGAACCTCGCAACCAACGCGATAAAGGGGTTGTCAATCCCTTCACAGTCACTTATGAGAGTGAGATCTGATAGAGATAATAATAATAAGGTAAATATTTTTGGTATTTTTATGATATTGATTGAAAGTAAAGATTGCAAAGTAAATAGATTGGAAACTTATATGATAAAAGATAGACTCGGGGGCCATAGGTTTCACTAGTGGCTTCTCTCAAGATGGCATAAGTATTACGCTGGATGAACAAATTACTGTCGAGCAATTGATGGAGAAGTGCATAATTATGAGAATATCTACGCATGATCATGTATATAGGCATCACGTCCGCGACAAGTAGACCGAAACGATTCTGCATCTACTACTATTACTCCACACATCGACCGCTATCCAGCATGCATCTAGAGTATTAAGTTCATAAGAACAGAGTAACGCATTAGGCAAGATGACATGATGTAGAGGGATAAACTCAAGCAATATGATATAAACCCCATCTTTTTATCCTCGATGGCAACAATAAAATACGTGCCTTGCTGCCCCTGCTGTCACTGGGAAAGGACACTGCAGGATTGAACCCAAAGCTAAGCACTTCTCCCATTGCAAGAAAGATCAATATAGTAGGCCAAACCAAACTGATAATTCGAAGAGACTTGCAAAGATAACAAATCATACATAAAATATTTCAGAGAAGAATCTAATATTGTTCATAGATAAACTTGATCACAAACCCACAATTCATCGGATGTCGACAAACACACCGCAGAAAGATTTACATCACATAGATCTCCAAGAAGATTGAGGAGAACATTGTATTGAGATCCAAAGAGAGAGAAGAAGCCATCTAGCTAATAACTATGGACCCGAAGGTCCGTGGTAAACTACTCACACATCATCAGAGAGGCTATGGTGTTGATGTAGAAGCCCTCTGTGATCGATTCCCCCTCCGGCGGAGCTCCGGAAAAGGCCCTAAGATGGGATCTCTTGGGTACAGAAGGTTGTGGAGGTGGAAATAGGGTTTAGTGGTGCTCCTGGATGTTTTCTTGGTATATGGATATATATAGGAGGAAGAAGTAGGTCAGTGGAGCTGCAAGGGGACCACGACGGTGGGGGGTGCGCCCAGGGGGGTAGGCGCGCGTCCCTGCCTCCTGGCCACCTTGTTTCTTTCTTGACATCTACTCCAAGTCCCTTGGATCACCTTTGTTCCAAAAATAACTCTCCTGAAGGTTTTATTCCATTTGAATTCCGTTTGATATTCCTTTTCTGCGAAGCACTAAAATAGGCAAAAAAACAGCAAGTTGCACTGGGCCTTGAGTTAGTAGGTTAGTCCCAAAAATAATATAAAAGTGTATAAATAAGCCCATTAACATCCAAAATAGATAATATAATAGCATGGAACAATAAAAAATTATAGATACGTTGGAGACGTATCACGCCCCCCTGTCTCGTGGGCCCCCTAGCAGGCCTCTGGTGCCCATCTTTGGCTATATGAAGTCTTTTGCCCTGGAAAAAATCATAAGCATGTTCTCGGGGCGAAACTCCGCCGCCATGAGGCGGAACCTTGGCAGAACCAATCTAGGGCTCAAGCGGAGCTGTTATGCCGGGGAAGCATCCCTCCGGGAGGGGGAAATCATCACCATTGTTCCTCTCATCGGGACAGGGTCAATCTTCATCAACATCTTCACTAGCACCATCTCATCTCAAACCCTAGTTCATCTCTTATATCCAATCTTTGTATCAAAACCTCAGATTGGTACCTGTGGATTGCTAGTAGTGTTGATTACTCCTTGTAGTTGATGCTAGTTGGTTTACTTGGTGGAAGATCATATGTTCAGATCCTTTATGCATATTAATACCCCTCTGATTATGAACATGAATATTCTTTGTGAGTAGTTACATTTGTTCGTGAGGACATGGGAGAAGTCTTGCTATAAGTAGTCATGTGAATTTGGTATTCGTTCGATATTTTGATGAGATGTATGTTGTATTTCCTCTACTGGGTCATGTGGACGTCGACTACATGACACTTCACCATTGTTCGGGACTAGGGGATGGCATTGGGAAGTAATAAGTAGATGATGGGTTGCTAGAGTGACAGAAGCTTAAACCCTAGTTGATGCGTTGCTTCGCAAAGGGCTGATTTGGATCCATATGTTTCATGCTATGTAGTTACGGATGCTTGCAAGAGGGGTTAATCCTAAGTGGGATGCTTGTCCACGTAAGGGTAGTACCCAAGCACCGGTCCACCCACATATCAAATTATCAAAGTACAAAACGCGAATCATATGAGCGTGATGAAAACTAGCTTGACGATAATTCCCATTTTTACTCGGGAGTGCTTTCCTTTATATAAGAGTTTGTCCAGGCTTGTACTTTGCTACAAAAAGAATTGGGCCATCTAGCTGCACCTTATTTATATTTGTTACTTGTTACCCGTTACGAATTACCTTATCACAAAACTATCTGTTACCGATAATTTCAGTGCTTGCAGAGAATACCTTATGCTTACAATTTCCTTCTGCTCCTCGTTGGGTTCGACACTCTTACTTATTGAAAGGACTACGATAGATCCCCTATATTGTTGGTCATCAAGATGGAGTAGTTTTCAATGGTGAACATCACTATGTTGATCATATCTACTATATGATTCACGCTCGACCTTTCGGTCTCAGTGTCCGAGGCCATATCTGCATATGCTAGGCTCGTCAAGTTTAACCTAAGTATTCCGCATGTGCAAAACTGGCTTGCGCCCGTTGTATGTGAACATAGAGCTTATCACACCCGATCATCACATGGTGTCTCGGCACAACGAACTATAGCAACAGTGCATACTCAGGGAGAACAGTTATACCTTGAAATTTAGTGAGAGATCATCTTATAATGCTACCGCCAAACTAAGCAAAAATAAGATGCATAAAGGATAAACATCACATGCAATCAATATAAGTGATATGATATGGCCATCATCATCTTGTGCCTTTGATCTCCATCTCCGAAGCACCGTCATGATCACCATCGTCACCGGCTTGACACCTTGATCTCCATCGAAGCATCATTGTCGTCTCGCCAACTATTGCTTCTACGACTATCGCCACCGCTTAGTGATAAAGTAAAGAAATTACATGGCGATTGCATTTCATACAACAAAGCGACAACCATATGGCTCCTGCCAGTTGCCGATAACTCTATTACAAAACATGATCATCTCATACAATAAAATTTAGCATCATGTCTTGACCATATCACATCACAACATGCCCTGCAAAAACAAGTTAGACGTCTTCTACTTTGTTGTTGCAAGTTTTACGTGGCTGCTACGGGCTGAGCAAGAACCGTTCTTACCTACGCATAAAAAACCACAACGCAGTATAGTTATTGCTTTTTGATCTTCAGAAATAACCCTGTTCATTGAATCCGATTCAACTAAAGTTGGAGAAACTGACATGCACTAGCCACCCGTGTGCGAAGCACAGCGGTAGAAGCAGTCTTGCATAAGCGTACCGTAATGTCGGTCTGAGACGCTTCATCCAACAATACCACTGAATAAAGAGTCCACTAGTGACGGAAAGCAATGTGTATATACCCACGCCCACAACTCCTTTGTGTTCTACTCGTGCATATAACATCTACGCATAGACCTAGTTCGGAAGCCACTGTTGGGAATGCAGTAATTTAAAAAAAATCCTACGCACACGCAAGATCTATCTAGGTGATGCATAGCAACGAGAGGGGAAGAGTGTTGTCCACGTACCCTCATAGACCGTAAGCAAAAGCGTTATGACAATGTGGTTGATGTAGTCGTACGTCTTCACGATCCGACCGATCCTAGCACCGAAGGTACGACACCTCCGCGATCTGCACACGTTCAGCTCAGTGATGTCCCGCGAACTCTAGATCTAGCTGAGTGTTGAGGGAGAGTTTCATCAGCACGACGGCATGATGACGGTGATGATAAAGCTACCAATGCAGGGCTTCGCCTAAGCACTGCAACGATATGATCGAGGTGGATTATGGTGGAGGGGGCCACCACACCAGGCTAAACAATGTCAACTTGTGTGTTCTAGGGTGCCCCCTGCCCCCGTATATAAAGGAGCAAGGGGGAGGCCGACCAACCCTTGGGGCGCTCAAGGAGAGGAGGAATCCTCCTCCTAGTAGGAGTAGGATTCATCCTTTCCTCCTACTAGGAGGGGGAAGGAAAGAGTGGGAGAGGGGAAGGATAAAGGGGGGCGCCGCCCCCCTCCTAGTCCAATTCGCACTCAAGGGGGAGGGGGTGCTCGGCCTGCCCTGGTAGCCCCTCTCTCCTCTAAGGCCCATCTAGGCCCATTAGTTCCCCCCCCCCCGGGGGGGGGGGGTTCCGGTAACCCTCCGGCACTCCGGTTTTACCCGAAACCACCCGGAACACTTTCGGTGTCTGAATATAGCCATCCAATATATCAATATTTATGTCTTGACCATTTAGAGACTCATCGTCATGTTCGTGATCACATCCGGGACTCCGAACTACCTTCGGTACATCAAAACACATAAACTCATAATACCGATCGTCACCGAACTTTACGCGTGCGGACCCTACGGGTTCAAGAACTATGTAGACATGACCGAGACTAATCTATGGTCAATAACCAATAATTGAACCTGGATGCTCATATTGGTTCCTACATATTCTACGAAGGTCATTATCGGTCAAACCGCATAACAACATACGTTGTTCCCTTTGTCATCGGTATGTTACTTGCCCAAGATTCGATCGTTGGTATCACAATACCTAGTTCAATATCGTTACTAGCAAGTCTCTTTACTCGTTCCGTAATGCTACATCCCATAACTAACTCATTAGTCATATTTCTTGCAAGTCTTATAGTGATGTGCATTACTGAGAGGGCCCAGAGATACCTCTCCGATACACGGAGTGACAAATCCTAATCTCGATCTATGCCAACTCAAAAAACACCATCGGAGACACCTGTAGAACATCTTTATAGTCACCCAGTTACGTTGTGACATTTGATAGCACACTAAGTGTTCCTCCGGTATTCGGGAGTTGCATAATCTCATAGTCATAGGAACATGTATAAGTTATGGAGAAAGCAATAGCAATAAACTAAACGATCATAGTGCTAAGCTAACGGATGGGTCAAGTCAATTACATCATTCTCTAATGATGTGATCCCATTTATCAAATGACAACTCTTTGTCCATTGCTAGGAAACTTAACCATCTTTGATTAACGAGCTAGTCAAGTAGAGGCATACTAGTGACACTCTATTTATGTATGTATTCACACATGTACTAAGTTTCAGCTTAATACAATTCTAGCATGAATAATAAACATTTATCATGATATAAGGAAATATAAATAACAACTTTATTATTGCCTCTAGGGCATATTTCCTTCACCGCGCTCCATCGTGCGCCACCCGTCGAGTAAGGCCCGCAGGCGATTGGGGCCCACCTTGTTTCGACCCTCCCTTCTTCGCAGGCGGAGTCATGCATGTCGCGGGTCCAGGGGCTACTATCTGGCCCATGGACTGGGGTATCCAAGCCTGTTTGCCTGTCGCCTAGTGCACGGTGCCGCCAAGGAGCCCAAGCTGGCCCACCATGAGAATTCATGCGCTAGGCCCTCGCGAGGACTATGCCTGGAGAGGATCGTGTCATCGAGCATCTTCAAGCGCCTCGTGAGGCTCTCTCGCGAGGCGGCTTCCCGAGGCTGCCTCCCGAGGCCCCTCGCAGAGGCATGCAGGTCAAGGATTAGTTGGAGGAGTCACGTGGCCCTATGTCTCCATGTGGGTGATGCGCGTGACGATGAGCGGAGCCAGAAGGGCACCAACAGGTGCAGATAAGGAGGGTTTCCTCTTTCGTGCTTAGGGAACACGAATGGTGCGTCAGTTCCCGAAGGAATCCTGAAAGGTTGCCACTTTGGTGCAAGAAGACCAGGACAGGGGGCTCGCCAGAATGGAGGTCATCACTGAGCCCACCAACGCGTCATGGCAGGAAGCTTTAGTAGGCGGAGATCACCTTTAGTTAGGATAAGCTGTGCTCATGTTCGCCTTCGATTTTGGCCATTTTGGCAAGCCCTCCCACCTAGAGTTTTTAGTGGAAGAGGACCGAGGCCAGTATAAGTATAGGCTAGACACCACCGTAGCAGTGGACCTTCTTTCGGGCAAAGATCCATCCGAGCCTCCCGAGGCAGTTCATTCTCCCTGTACTCACATACTCATCCTCCTTCGCGAGGCAATCCACACAAAGCAGGAGTAGGTTCTTACACTACAAGGTGGCCCGAACCTGTTTAAACTGCTGAGTCCATGTTCTTCTTCACTTTCACTACACCACACCAGAGCGTCGCCATGAGGAAGTGGGCAGTGAGCTGGAGCTTAGTAGACTTCTGTGAGAACACCCTAGAGTTCAAACCTTTCTTGGGTCCGTAGAGCCTCGATCCTGACATTTGGCACACCAACTAGGGGTGTCAGTAGCATCCCTCATTGACAGGAGGGTAGGCATGACCTCACTAGTCCTGGCAGATACCCATTCGTCGCTACAGGCTCTACCGTCACCTTCAGATGTGGTACACACTTCTGCCACAGGTGTAGATGGAGACATACGAGCACCCAAACTGGCGGCAACAATGGCCGGTGTAGTGGCAGATTTGTCACCGATTGGCTCATAAATCTCTGCACTATCGGACATCGCCTGCTCGGATTGAATGTGTTCTAGTGGGTCTTTTCATCCTGGTTTTGTCCAGACGTCTAACAGTCTAATTTACCCTACAAAAAAATGTGGAACGAAAAAGGACAAACATGAAAAACGACATAAAAAGAAAATGTGGGGTACCAATGAAAGTGTGTTGTGCAAGTTAAACGTGAAAAATCCAGGTGGGGGATGCCAGAGTTGCCATGTGGGGTGAACTAAAATTTCTAGTTTTTCTCATGACTTGGCCTTTGGCCGAATTTATTCTGATGTAATAAAGACTCGATACACTAGTGCAGAGACCTACTATACAAACGGTTTTTAACCCCTTCCCGCGATGGCGTTTGGAACCGCCACCAAGTGAGTGTGGGTGATAGGGGGTCCTTCCCACATGACCTAGAAACCATCGAGGATAGGCCCTCCTGGCACACAGGCTGGGGCAAAATGAGCTCGTGTGCAATCTGGCGAGGCATCGAAAGCCAATCATTTCCGTTCGTATGTACATCCCACATGGTGAATCCCAGAAAAACATTTCCTTTCGTACGTATATCACACACAGTTTTTTATGTGAAAACGTTTGTGCAAGCTGGCCTAACGCAAATAGTTCTCTGTCGGAAGCCGTGTGTGATTGTTAGTTGATCGAACACGCTTACTTTCTAGAAATCGTGTGGGTTGTTTGAGTTCATCGCCCACGGTGTTGTCTGAGTAACTGTCTGTAATAGAAAACGCCAATAAGAAGCGTAATTAGCCTATTATTGATAATCCATGTAGTAATAAAATTAATATTTCTTATAAAACACACCAGATATTTCATATCCGTATAACGGCAACCAGGATTTATAATCCAATTACATCATATAGCTTCGGCACTCAGTTACGCCATTACACAATAGCACCAAGTTTCACATGCAACATCAAAAACCTTTGGAAAGTAGCATCATACACGGTAAATAGACAGATCATCCTCATCTAGGAAACTGTAGAAGTGGAAGCCAAATATTGAGCCTTCAATGATGTTGAATGTACATGCAACTTTAGGCCAGTGGCTATGGATAATTTCCCACCCAACCTTCATCCTCTTCAGAAAGACTTCAATATTGTACCATGGGTGTTGAATAAATACCTTCCTCACCTCTTGACCATGCAGGTGGTTTGAGAGGAAATCATCGGTGAACTGCTTTGAAAAGTACTGAAAAACAAAGATACGCATAAATCACTGTTATAAATTTTGAAATGGCGCAAGGGGTAAAACCAAGGTAAAAGAGTTAGTACCATCCTATCGTTTATTGATGTCTTCTTAATTGTGCCAACAAAGATCTTGCTGTTATTCGTCGCAAGTTTGTTGATCCTAACAATCTTTCTGAGTTTCTTGACTTGATTGATATTCATGAACATCTCATTTCCCCATATGCAAAACGGGTCGAACAGTGGGTCTAAGCCTCTGACAGCAGGACCTACATGTGCAAGACCAAATTGTAAGAAACCTAAATATTAGAATGATTCCTGCAACTGCACAATAAAGTGCTATTAGCGAAAGGACCATGCATGAGCAAACCTCGATGGTAAACCGCAGTGTCTCCCATTGTTTCCCTGCAACACACATAAGGAAGATCTTTATTAGGTTAACTAAGAGTTGCCATACTATCAGTAGAATATGTATTGAGTACAACCAAATTCGATTTATTTCTCACATGCATAACAATACAAAATTGTACCCACAACACATGAAAATCAAATCAGAATTGAACCAAACAGTTAAATGGACAACAAACCAAATGAACCAAAACAATTAACCGAGCACCACAGCAGAATAGAAACATGTACTAGAAGATAAGACAGTTAACAAAACAAAGAATGCTTGAGAACA
Organism: Triticum urartu; assembly: GCF_056163025.1. Lineage (NCBI taxonomy): Eukaryota > Viridiplantae > Streptophyta > Magnoliopsida > Poales > Poaceae > Triticum > Triticum urartu. The sequence continues at coordinate 271,753,916 of NC_141878.1, read as the reverse complement.
GTACCACGAAATGTAGCTATTGTTGGACCAAACTATTAACTGAACATTACATTTCAGAAGATCAAACTGTTAATTGAACATTACATTTCAGAGGACCAAACCGTTAACTGAACATCAGATTGCATATTAACATTACACAGGACAAATCCCTAGAAGGCACTGGTGGTGGCCTCGAGAAGATAACACGAACTGTATTTTAAAGTAGACAACCGCGTGGCAGGTCGATGGTGGCCTCGAAGACGAGGTGCTCCTCCAAGATCTGGCGGTCAGCACGCATGGCAGCCATAGTGACCTCGTGAGCGCGTGTGGCCGCGATTTGCTTCTCCGCTATCAAAAGCTACTGAGCTCCACATTATACCATGTGCAAAATGGCTGTGGGCGGCGCTTAATTGGAGGACGGGGTCAGTGATTTCGGCGGAAGGTGTCGCGCCGTCAGTCAAGGCATGTGGGACGAGGAAGGAGGAGGATGGTGTGGGTGGGGTGTGGATTACCTGACCTTATCGATGAGGCCGTGCATCAAGAAGAAGAGTCGGCTACGAGGAGGCCGCGCAGCAAGAAGAAGGGTCGCCGATGAGGAGGCGACGCTACAAGAAGAAGGGTCGCCGGCGAGGAGGCTGCGCTGCAAGGAGAAGGTTCAAGCACGAGCGGTGGACTGTCGATGACGAAGCTTCTTGCGTAAGTCAGACAAGACGGTGCGCCAAGATATTTTATATCACATCCCAGACGATTCTTTCTAGTAAACTGTTTGTGGTATACCTGATTTTTTCATTATGTTTTGAAAGACAAAATGGTGTTACGGAGGGAAAGGGTGGTGTATGAATTGCTAGACATTTATGTACAGTGAACATGCAACTACATGAGTGTAGTGTTTAAATTTGGAATTATTCTGGGTTCATTTGGCATTTTTATGCATTAATTGAGTTTCTAGGCATTTAATATGCATAATTCAAATTTGAACTACAAGCACATGCTCCAGTGCACCAAAGTTTGTTGAAAATCGCATGTGTGTCTTTGGGTGAATTTATAGGTCCCGTGCAATAAATGGGAATGAAATTCAAACATCTGGATGTCGCAGCTCAGCCGAGAACATTGAGAAACTTTGTTTTTAAATTCCTGGAAACTCAAAACTCGCCAGAAAATCATGAAACTTGGCAAGGTGTCATTTCATGGCACCAACATGCTGTGTAAAAAAATTGGCCGCATTTGGACTAGTTTTGGTATAAGCTTCTTGCAAACCTGAGCTGCTCTCGAGAAGACTCATGGTTCCCGAGGGGGGACGTGTCACCTTTGTGTGCGAAATGATATATGCTGCCTCCCCCCCTTGATTTTTTATAGAGGCAACATCGAACTATATGAGTGTTGTGTTAAAATTTGGAATTATTCAAGCTTCATTTGGACTTTTTTATACATTAATTGAATTTCTGGTCATTTAATGTGCATAATTCAAATTTGAAATACAAGCACATGCTCCAGTGCACCAAAGTTGGTTGAAAAATCACATGTGCGTCCTTGGGTGAATTTCTAGGTCCCATGCAAGAAATGGGAAGGAAATTCAAACGTCTGGGCATCATGGCTTGGCCGGAAAGATGGAGAAACTTGGTTTTTTAATTCATGTAAATCCAAAACACGGCTGAAAATCATGAAAGTTGGCATGGTGTCATGACATGGCACCAACATGCTGTGGTAATTTTTTTGGCCGAATTGGGACAAGCTTTCGTATAAGATTCCTGCAAACCAGAGCTTCTCTCAAGATGGCTCGTGGTTCCGAGAGGGAACGTGTCACCTCCATGTGTGAAACGACGTACACTGCCTTCTCCTGCCTTAATTTTTTTACACAGGCAGAGTAGACCAAATAGGAGTATCGTGCTGAATTTTGGAATTATTCCAGGTTCGTTTGGCCTTTTGTATACATTATTAAATTTTTGCATATTTAATGTGCATAATTCAAATTTGAACTACAAGCACATGCTCCAGTGCACCAAAGTTGGTTCAAAAATCACATGTGTGTCCTTGGGTGAATTTGTAGGTCCCATGCAAGAAATGGGAATGGAATTCAACATCTGGCGTCGTGCCTCGACCAGAAATATTGAGAAACTTGGTTTTTTAATTCCTGTAAATCCAAAACAAGCCTAAAAATCATGAATTTGGCATGGTGTCATGACATGGCACCAAAATGTTGTGGTAAAATTTTGGCCGAATTGAGACAAGCTTTGGAATAAGTTCCTCGCAAACCGGAGCTTCTCTCAAGAAGGCTCATGGTTCCAAGTGGGAACGTGTCACCTCCGTGTGCGAAACGACATACACTGCCTTCTCCCGCCTTGATTTTTTACACAGGTAGCTTAGACCAAATTGGAGTTTCGTGCTAAATTATGGAATGATTCTAGGTTTGTTTGGCCTTTTTATACATTAATTGATTTTCCAGGCATTTAATGCACATAATTCAAATTTGAAGTACAAGCGCATGCTCCAGTGCGCAAAAGTTAGTTGGAAAATCATTTATGTGTACTTGAGCGAACTTCTAGGTCCCATGGAAGAAGTGGGAATGGAATTCAAACATCTGGGCATCTTGGCTCAGCCGGAAACATTGAGAAACTTGGCTTTAAAATTCCAGTAAATCCAAAACTCACCTGAATATCATGAAACTTGACATGGTGTCATGACATGGCACCAACATGCTGTGGTAATTTTTCTGCCCGATTTGCGAAGGCGCACACATTAACAATAAACAAAGTCATTTTGGAACAAGTGATGTCACGTTAGAAATCAGAAACACAAGTATTATTGAAACCGTGGGTGTTCAACTTACCAATTATGTGCTGCCACGCATCCCTTTTTTATTGGCTAGGAGGTGTCGTGCGGGGTAGCTATTTGAGTACCGAAGGCGTGCGATCCGATCACTTCGTGTGCTCATTAGGAGGAGAGCCCTTTGACCTCTATCCGCTGCCCAGCTCCCTCCCAACGTCTCCATTAATGGCACCCGAGCCCCTATTTCATGGCGTGGCTATGTCTCACTCGACTGAGATTTAAGAGAGAAAAAAGAAAATCTGAAAAGAATGTTTTGCACGGATCTTGATGTAAGATCCGACGGACCTATATAGCATCGACTGTTACTTATAGCAAGATTGATGAATATAAGGATGATGACAGTGGATAATAACTGTCTTACATATTTAGGAAGATAATTTAAAAAAGCCACATGCGGCAACGCCCGAAATACACAAGGGCAAAAGAAGGAAGACAACGATCTGGCTCGTTGATCACCACTTTCTTGATGCGTTGCTGCAGGCCGCGGGAACTAGTGATGTGGAGCATCCTATGGACATCACCATGTCAAGAGTCCATTCGGCGAGGGACACGTACGACATCTACTTCACATACTCAAAGGTGAATCATCTCCTTTACACGTGCCCACTTGACCCCTTCGAGGATGGTATACTACTTGACACTTCTCCCGTGTACATGCATATGTATTGTTGGAGCTTCACGGATGATGAGGAGTGCAAGCGCCTAGGAACAACTACACCATCCGCAAGGGAATCATGGAAGTGACGACGGAAGAAGACGGAGACATCTCCCAGGACCCGTACATCCGGCCCTAGCCCGGACATCTGGCCCCTGAAGATGTCAACAACAGCAGCAGCCCTGCAGCCGAAGTGCTACAGGCCCCGGACATCCGACGTCAACCCCGGACATCTGGCGCCTCGCCAACACCCGGACATCTGATAGAGGCAAAGGTGTCCCGTCTTTCGGTGAGATGGTGGCTATCGTTTTAGAGGAAGTCGAATTTGACAATCCGACTACGAACGTGCGAGGACGTCGCGCCTTATCAATCGCTAAACCAACTCCGAGGGGTTATTGACCACGCCGGAGCACGATCAAGCTGACCACGAGGGCCTATTTCCTGCGAGCAAACGAAGAACAAGCAAGAAACTGAAATTGCAATCTGGATATTGCGAATATAAGATGAAAGCTTTATTGATCAAGGTGGGGTTCTGTGACGTCTTGGTCTGGTCATTGGACACCAACGAAGTACGCGAAGTTGCAGCTATGGCGAACTTTTAATCCAAACAAAACCCCAAAGTCTAAACGACGCCCTAAGGGCTGTATATATGGAGGAAGAGGGGGAATTTCATGGCCCTTGGAAGAGGGGTCCGAAACCAACCCTAACTCTTGTTTCCCCACACATACGACCTCTAAAAACAGCCTATACTTAAGTATTTCGAAAATACATGGCCCTGGCCCAATAATAAGGTGACGCAGCACCTAAAATAGCCTCTGAACGAAATTTATGAAGTGGCATCTTGTATATTTCGTCCAAGGCTTCATGCACTCCTTATGGTGGCTTCAATGTCCTGAAATCATCACTTGTAACTCCGTTCTGGATCCCCTTGCGCATGCCATCATCTCCACGCTTGAACTTGTTCCAAGGTTCATCTTTCTTGTCCAAGCTAGGCCCTTCATTTGTAAGACAAATGTATCCAATTTAGGCAGCATCATATTCTCATGAACATTAGAATCGTTACCAAGAAATGGAAGTACCTGATAATTCAATTGGCGTGCGCAAGCTCTAGTAATTGGTGTATGTATAGCAGCAGGGGTTGTGGGTGTAACAATGGTATTGATGTCCTCATCATCCTCCCCTTCTTGAAATGAAGTCGTCCTCGACGAAAGTTCATCGTCCTCACCCAAATAAGGCTTCAAATCTGCAATGTTAAAAGTGGGACTAACCCCAAAATCTGCAGGCAGCTCAAGTTTATATGCATTATCATTTATTTTCTCTAACACCTTAAAAGGACCATCAGCACGTGGCACTAGCTTTGATTTGCGCAAATTAGGAAATCTATCATTATGCAAATGTAACCAAACAAGATCTCCAGGTGCAGACACAACATGTTTTCTACCCTTATCTCCAGCAAGTTTATATTTAGAATTCATACGCTCAATGTTTTCCTTAGTTAACTCATGCATTTTTAAAATCAATACAACATGTTCTTTAGCATCAAAATTAACCTTCCCCGAAGATGGAAGAGGCAACAAATCAATAGGTGCACGAGGTAGGAAACCATACACAATTTCAAAAGGGCACATCTTAGTAGTAGAATGCAATGAACGATTATAAGCAAATTCAATATGAGGCAAGCATTCTTCTCACATTTTCTTGTTATTCTTCAAAACAGCCCTAAGCATAGTAGACAATGTTCTATTGACTACTTCAGTTTGTCCATCAGTTTGGGGGTGACAAGTAGTACTAAAAAGATTTTTAGTCCCCAACTTAGCCCATAAACATCTCCAAAAGTGGCTAAGAAATTTAGTATCACGATAAGAAACAATAGTATTTGGCACACCATACAAGCGAATAATTTCACGAAAGAACAAATCAGCAACATTAACAGCATCATCGCTTTTATGACATGGTATAAAGTGTGCCATTTTCGAGAACCTATCCACGACAACAAATATGCTATCCCTCCCCTTCTTTGTTCGAGGTAAACCTAAAACAAAGTCCATAGATATATCCTACCAAGGAACACTAGGTACAGGCAAAGGCATATATAAACCATGAGGATTGAGTTGTGACTTAGCTTTTTGACATGTAGTGCAGCGAGCAACAAAACGCTCAACATCCTGTCTCATCTTTGGCCAAAAGAAATGTGTAGCAAGTATATCCTCCGTCTTCTTGATGCCAAAGTGTCCCATTAATCCTGCTCCATGCGCCTCCTGGAACAACAAAAGACGAACAGAGCTAGCTAGAATGCATAGCTTGTTAGCACGAAACACAAATCCATCGTTAAGAACGAACTTGTTCCATGTTCTCCCTTCCTTACAATTCTGCAATACATCTTTAAATTCAGCATCATGCACATATTGATCTTTGATGGTCTCCAAACCAAATATTTTAAAGTCAAGTTGTGAAAGCATAGTATAACGACAAGACAATGCATCAGCAATAACATTTTCCTTACCCTTCTTGAGTTTAATGACGTAAGGAAAAGTCTCAATGAATTCAACCCATTTAGCATGTCTACGGTTCAGTTTTGCTTGACTTTTAATGTGTTTCAAAGATTCATGATCAGAATGTATAACAAATTCCTTGGGCCATAAATAATGTTGCCTTGTTTCTAAGGTCCGAACAAGAGCATATAATTCTTTGTCATAAGTAGAATAGTTCAGACTAGGCCCACTCAATTTTTCAGAAAAGTATGCAACAGGTTTGCCATCTTGTAATAACACACCTCCTAATCCAATTCCACTAGCATCACATTCAAGCTCAAAAGTCTTATTAAAATCAGGAAGTTGGAGTAAATGAGCATGTGTCAACTTATCTTTCAATACCGTGAAGGCTTCTTCCTGTGCGGAACCCCAAACAAAAGGCACATCCTTCTTTGTAAGCTCGTTGAGAGGTGCAACAATGGTGTTGAAATCTCTCACAAAACGCCTATAGAAACCAGCGAGGCCAAGGAAACTCCTCACTTGTGTGACCATTTTGGGCTGCGGCCAACTCTTAATAGCTTCAATCTTGGCTTTATCAACTTTAATTCCCTGTGGAGTAACAACATAGCCAAGAAAAGATACTCGGTCGGTGCAGAAGGTGCACTTTCCAAGGTTACCAAACAAACGTGCATCACGTAGAGCAATAAAAACAACACTTAAATGTTCCAAATGTTCCTCCAAAGATTTGCTATAAATCAATATGTCATCAAAGTAAACTACCACAAATCGTCCGATGAAAGCACGTAAAACTTCGTTCATTAACCTCATAAAAGTACTAGGTGCATTAGTTAACCCAAAAGGCATGACTAACCACTCTTATAATACAAACTTAGTTTTAAATGTTGTTTTCCATTCATCTCCCAATTTCATACGAATTTGATGGTATCCACTACGCAAATAAACTTTGGAGAATATTGTAGAGCCACTCAATTCATCAAGCATATCATCTAGCCTAGGAATAGGATGATGACAACGAATAGTAATATTATTAATGCCTCTACAATCAACTCACATACGTGGCGTACCATCCTTTTTCGGCACTAAAATGATAGGAACAACACAAGGACTAAGGGATTCGCGTATATAACCTTTGTCGAGTAGTTCTTGTACTTGACGCATAATCTCCTTCGTCTCCTCTTGATTGGCACGGTATGGTGCACGGTTGGGTAATGATGCACCGGGAATTAAGTCAATTTGATGCTCAATCCCTCGAATAGGTGGTAATCCCGGTGGCATGTCTTGTGGAAAGACGTCAGCGAACTCCTGCAAAATGTTAGTGACAGCAGGAGGCAAAGAGGAAGGCACGTCCTCGAATGAAAATAATGCCTCTTTGCACACAAAAGCATAGCAAACAGATTTGCTAAAATCTAAATCATCAATATCAGATTTGGTGGCAATTAAACATGCACTTTTCAATTTAATTTCAGAAGGAACACTAGATTGTTTATTATTAGGCTGCATTTGTTGCTCAAATTCTTTTGCCACAATCTGATTTTCAATTTTATTTTTCTCCTGTTTTGCTTTATTAGCTCTATTAATATCATCTTTCAAAATGGAATCGGGAGTCATAGGAAGCAAAGTAATATTTTTATCCTTATGAACAAGAGTATACTGATTGTTTCTACCATGGTGTACAGAATTTTTATCAAATTGCCATGGTCTACCAAGTAATAAGGAACATGCTTGCATAGGTACCAAATCACAATCAACATAATCAGCATATGTAGAGATACTAGAATGCACACGAATAGTACGTGTTACCTTAACCTTGCCACTGTTGTTGAACCATTGGATGTAGTAAGGATTTGGATGTTGTCTTGTGGTGAGAGATAGCTTCTCCACCATCTCCATGCTAGCCAAGTTATTGCAGCTCCCTCCATCTATGATGACGCGAACAGAACGTTCCTTCACAACTCCCTTTGTATGGAACAAATTATGCCTTTGATTTTGCTCAGCTTGTGTGACCTACACACTCAAAACACGTTGAGCAACTAAACATTCATACCTGCCACCATCTTCAGGAGCCATGTATTGTGTCTCATGATCAGAATCATCTCCACCGTGTTCTTCACGTGTAATAAGAGCCAAAGTCTCCTCATCATAGTCACTAGCGGACTCATACCCACCATCCTCAGTAGCAATCAGCACACGCTGAGATTGGCATTCTCTCGCAAAATGTCCTCTTCCCTTACAACGACGACAAATAATATCACTTGTGTGCCCTGTTGATGCCATGGATGAGGAAGAGCTCTTCGCAGGTCCGGCAGGTGTGCTCTTGGCAGATAGTGGTTGTTGTTCCTGCTTTCTTGTATCATGGCTGGAGGTGGAACCTGATGGAGGTGCTGGTGGTGGAAGACGCGCCAGCAATTCATTAAACTTGTTATCGAGCTTTGTCTCGAACATCTTCTCCATGCCATCTATCTTCTCCATGGCCTCTTCAAATCTGTTTAGCACATCTTGCACCTGTCCACTCATCATTTGTTGAAATTTATCATGCAATTCCTTATTCGTCATGTTCTCCCAGTCAGTCTCGTTGGCTTGTGATCCTGCCATGGTTAGCAGCAATAGAAACACACAAGAATATGATCCTATAGACTACTAACAAGAGGTGGTGGTGGATGTCACAAATCCATCAAGCAAATCTCAAATTCTTACCAGTTCTTACCCAGCAGCAGGCGGTGATCGGCAACCGTCGTAGTCAAAACTCTCAAAGCTTGGATAGAGCGATTACCAGGGAGAGTCAAACGCATGCCGTAGATGTATGTGGAGCTGGGAAGGCTTATAATATGGTAGCAAAAAGGGTCAGCAATAATCAAAGTTGAATAAACGCTCAACAACGGTACTGTGCTGATCCTAGGCTAGACCGTACTAGAGACGCGAGCCTAGAACACGAACAAAATCACTGCGTGACATGTAAACAAGGGAGGAGCACTCTCTGAATTTTTTTCTTTTTTTCACCTTTTCACTTTTTTTTGCACTTTTTTCCTCTTTTTTTTCTCCGCAACAATTTTTTTTCGAAAAAGTCTACAAATGGTCTAAAAACTGCCTAGCCAGAATTTTCCAGACTTAGTTTTTTTTAGTTTGGAACTATTTTTCTTCTGTGGGTAGCACAGAATCTCAGGAGTCCTACTCTGTCACGACTCGAAGTATCGCGTGATCTGGAACTCGAAAACAAAGCAACAAATACTGGACTCGGACTAGGACTGGTAGCGGAGATGAATCTGGTGGAACTCGGACTGGTGGCGATCTGGTGGAACTCGGACTGGTGGTTGTATATGGTGATGGTATATGTGGACTCGGATTGGTGGTTGTATATGGCAGAGGTGATGTATATGGTGGGGTGGTGGTATATGGTAATGATGATGACGATGGTGCGGCGGCGGCGTGACAACCTGTGAATAGAACTCGAAACTCTAAGGGACTAGACGCTAAGACCAGCAACTCGACACGATGATGCAACCGCAAATTCAACAAAGAAAAACTCTAAAAAGACTATGGAAAGGCTCAGATTGGTTCATATATGATGAACTAACCCTAATTTGTTTTGTTGGCTTTTTTCGTGGACTGTAGGTATGAAGAACAGACTCGATCTAAACTATGAAAACTGGAAAATCTCATCGACCAACCTGAAAATCTGATACCACTTGATAGAGGAAAAGGTGTCCCGTCTTTCGATGAGATGGTGGCTATCGTTTTAGAGGAAGTCGACTTTGACGATCCGACTACGAACGTGCGAGGACGTCGCGCCTTAGCAATCGCTAAAACAACTCCGAGTGGTTATTGACCACGCCGGAGCACGATCAACCTGACCACGAGGGCATGTTTCCTGCGAGCAAGCGAAGAACAAGCAAGAAACTGAGATTGCAATCTGGATATTGCGAATATAAGATGAAAGCTTTATTGATCAAGGTGGGGTTCTGTGACATCTTGGTCTGGTCGTTGGACACCAACAAAGTACGTGAAGTTGCAGCTATGGTGAACTTTTAATCTAAACAAAACCCCAAAGTCTAAACGACGCCCTAAGGGCTGTAAATATGGAGGAAGAGGGGGAATTTCGTGGCCCTTGAAAGAGTGGTCCAAAACCAACCCTAACTCTTGTTTCCCCACACATATGGACTCTAAAAACAGCCTATACTTAAGTATTTCGAAAATACATGGGCCTGGCCCAATAATAAGGTGACACAGCACCTAAAATAGCCTCTGGATGAAATTTATGAAGTGGCATCTTGTATATTTCTTCCAAGGCTTCATGCACTCCTTATGGTGGCTTGAAAGTCCTGAAATCATCACTTGTAACTCCGTTCTGGATCCCCTTGCGCATGCCATCATCTCCACGCTTGAACTTGTTCCAAGGTTCATCTTTCTTGTCCAAGCTAGGCCCTTCATTTGTAAGTAAGACAAATGTATCCAATTTAGGCACCATCATATTCTCATGAACATTAGAATCGTTACCAAGAAACGAAAGTACCTGATAATTCAATTGGCGTGCGCGAGCTCTAGTAATTGGTCCAGTATGTATAGCAGCAGGGGCTGTGGGTGTAACAATGGTATTGATGTCCTCATCAACATCCAGCCTCGCCCCCGGAAATCCGGACAAGCCATTCCAGAGAGCACCGTGACCAGCTCCGTCAGCCTAGACATCCGGCCTGCCAGCCCGGACATCCGGCTCCCCGTGAAGCTCCGGACATCTGGCCCGACGCCCGGACATCTGGCCCTCCCTGCCTGCGTGCAGTGCTTCTGGGCCGAGGCCCATGTACCGCTTCGCCCCTTAGACTATATATACTTCCCCTCCACCTACATTTTAGGGTTAGCATTGGTTTAGCTCATTTTAGAGATAGAGCATTTCTCATCCACATTGGATCTACTCCACGAGAGAGACTGCGGCCTCTACGAAGAAGATCCCTTTGGACTCAAGACCTGCTTGCGGAGAAGATCATCAAGATCCCCTCTTGGGCGGCCCCATCAAGACCTCCTCACGGAGAAGACCGTTACCTCTTGTATCGTCCGTTGTTGACTTTGGATCTTGTATCTCTCTTTGTGTTCATGGATCTAGCGCATGTGTGATCATTCTTGTTGGTTTGAGTGTTCTCTTGTGTTCCCCTCGTGATTTTCCCCTCGTTTCCCTCCTCGTGTTCTTCGTGTTTTTCATGGGATCCGCTCCTATCATGAAAGATCAGGCTATAGGGTTCCTACCCTACATCATCTTGGTATCATGAGCCACGTTGATCACAATTTCAGAGCCTCCCCATTGTGTTTTCTAGCCTAATTTTGTTGATTTCTTCCTAAATTCAAAAATTCCCCACCAAAAATAGCCCCAATTTTTTTTATTTGTTGGTGAGATGAAGTTTTGTTGGATTTGATCCATGGATTTGCTTGGTTTCTTGTGGATCTAGCATATCCCCAATTTTCCCCACTTTCCATCCACAAAATCCATCAAATTTTGCCCTTGGAATCATCAATTTCCGCCCCAATTCGAAAGTTTCTGCCCCAAACGAGATCTGGATTCATCGGGCCGGACATCCGGGTCCCCGGCCGGACATCCGGCTCCTGGAGCACCAAATCGGCTCGGTTCTGGACAGACAGCCCTGGAAATCCAGGCTCCACCTTGGACATCCGGCCCCTGGGATTTCAGCCTTCCCCATTTCACCATTTTGTCCATAACTAATTCATCCGGAGTCCGTTTTTGACGTTCTTTAGCACGTTGAAAAGCTCTTGACATCCCCTTCCCACAAAACTACCACCAACTTCTTTTGAATCCATCAAATTTTTGGAACTTTGGCATCTATGCCAAGGGCTTCCACCACAACCTCCGCATAACCACCACCGACTTCCGCAACCTAACCCTTTTTGTTCCCTATAGCATTTGTGGTTGTTTGAGCTGTGATTTGAGTCTCCTAAGGTGTTTATGCTACTTAGGAACGATTGCTTCTTCATCAACCACCACTATAACTTCCGCATAGGCTTGACCACCATACACTTCCACAATCCCAACTTAACCCAATTTTGTTTGTGTTGTCAGTTGCGTCTCCTAATGTGTTTAGGCTACTTACGGACCGTGCTCCCAACTCTGACACCGTGTATAGCCAACCTTACCCTCCACTTCCGCATTGCCTACTCGTATAACCCATCATTGCACTTCCACAAAACCACCACCGCATCCCGATACCACCATTTTACATTTGACGTTTGAGATTTTGAGTTCATGGTTTTTCCCTTTTCCTAAGGTGTTTCGGCTACTTAGGGATGAGTCTCCATCATCTTGGTATCTCCATCAATATCACCGCCAATCATCATCGCCACGGACGGTAACCTCCATATCATCTTGGTATTGTGGTATCCCTCCATTGTATTTTCCCTTGCCATTGCATTGATAACCCCTAGCCCATTTTGCGTCACTTGCCTATCGATACTAGCCATTTGAGTATTGCCGGCAACATTACTTGTGCACATTAGTGTCAGGACCCCGATTCCAAGTCACATTGATCTAGCCGGTAACACCTCATATCACTTTGCGGCCTCACGCACGGTATTCCCACGGGTGTCACCTTACCATGGCCCGGGACCATTTGCGCCTTTTGGCTCACGTATATGATAGTGTCGCTAGCATCCATATGACAGAGAACCTGGGCCGACATGGCTAGTCGTGAACCCAAAGCGGCACTAACCTATGGGGACAGGCATACATGAATCACATCGAGTATGTCGGTCAGCAGCGTGTGAATCTGGGCTGTAGCACTGGGCTAACAGGACTCCGGGAACCTAGGCTGTAGCAGGCCAGGCAGGACTCTGGATGTCACCGCGTGACATTACCCCGAAGGGACAGACATAGGAACAAAGTGAAACACATGCCGGCCAGTCAAGTGTCCTGAGCAGTACTGCTGGGCTAACAGGACTCTGGTGAACCGGGCTATAGTGGACTACTATGGCTCATGGAAGCACTAGACTACATTTCCCCATAAGAGAGGCTGCCAAGGATAAACAACTAGATTGTCGGATCCCACACATACCAAGCATTTCAATCATACACGCAATATGCTCGATATGTGCAAATACAACATGGCATCACAACATAACTCTACGACTCAAGTATTTATTCATTAGGCTCCGAGGAGCGAGATATTACAAACATGGGTCTCATGACCCAACAATCATAGCATACAAATCAAAGCACATGCGGAAGCTTAACATGTCTGAGTACATACCTCTACAAATGAAAAAGGCTAAGAAGCCTGACTATCTACCAGATCCTGCCGAGGGCACAAGATCGTAGCTGAGGTATCAAGCTAAACGTCGGAGTCCACGTGGAACTACTAGCGAGACTGAAGTCTCTCTGCAAAACATAAATTAAGCAAACGTGAGTACAAATGTACCCAACAAGACTTACATCAGAACTATCTACATATGCATCGGTATCAATAAAGGGGGTGGTGGAGTTTAACTGCAGCAAGCCAGCTTTGACTCAGTGGCTAACCTGAACTACAACTGCAAACAACTCTTTTGAGGTGGCGCACACGAGTCCACATATTCACCATTCAATACACCACTATGGATCCTCTCCCGTCTCCCTACAAGAAGGCCATCCATAGCACTCACACTTATCTTGCGAGTTTTAGAGTATCCACTTTCACTTGTCTATGAACTATTATAGGCGACCCAGAAGTCCATTACCGCGGACACGGCTATTTGAATAGATGATGTTAACCCTGCAGGGGTGTACTTCTTCACACACGCTCTCACCACTTACCGCTGTTTACACGACATGTACTCAGCAACCTTCAAGCGGAAGCCCAACAAGGGTGTCGGCCACGGCCTACCTAAACACTCAAGTCTCTAGTCCAGGTTTATCGCCTATCCAGGTTCCATCCGTAGGGAGTCCGGCCGAGGTTTCCACATACGGCCCCGAACGATGTGAACAGGGTTCCCGAGACACCAAACGGGCGCCCGGTACACCGTGCCATGGTGTATCTACCGCATCATAGCCCACCCCTAGGGTCAGCGCTACGCACGGCCGCCAACACATAACCTACAAACACTAGAAACTAGTTGCAACTCCTGGACAGAGTACTAGGGTGATTAAGAAGCCGAGAGGGTCCATTGGTTTCAGGCCCAATGCGTGGTAGTAACTGTTTCATGGATCAAAAACACAGAACTCAGTTCCTGAGGACGGCTTCAATGAGACAACCCACCATGTACTCCTACATGGCCTCTCACCGCTACCTTTACCAAATCATGTTCACACACTTAGCTCTCAACAGTAGGACATGTTTACACACCTCCGATTCATCCCCGATGAATCAGACCTGACTCAACTCTAAGCAGTAGCAGGCATGAAAAACAAACATGAATGAGTAGGCACATCAGGGCTCAAACAACTCCTACTCATGCTAGTGGGTTTCATCTATTTACTGTGCCAATGACAAGTCATGCAGAGGAAAAGGGTTCAACTACTGCAACATGTAACAGTTGAATCATTGTTGTCCTAATACAGTAAAAGAGAGCAGGAGCGAGAGAGTGGGGTTGTATCGGAATGAACAAGGGGGTTTTTCTTGCCTGGCACTTCTGAAGATATCATTGGGTCTTCATTAGTGTCAATGATCACAGCGTCGGTACAACGTCTATCGAGAGGGGACAACCACCGACAATAGAGAAGAACACAATCAATGCATATGCGACAATATGATGCATGATCGTGACATGGCAATATGCTGTGATTTGAGCTAATGCATCTAGTTATGATTTAAATGAAGTTGGTTTAATACAAGATTCAAATTCCAACTCCATATATGATTATTTAAATGCCCTTTATTTGTTTTGTCCAAAACAGAGGACAAACATTGTTCAAACATGCATGAAAATGGTACAGATGGATTCCTTGAATGTTTCTAATAATTTTTCATATATAATTTATCTTATTTGGAGTTAAGGTTGAATTTCTATGATTTTTGGAAGTTTAGGGGATTTTCTGAAAATAAATAAATCATTTAGATTTATTTAAAATACAGAAAAGCATTACTGCGTCAACCTTGTATCATGCTGACGTCATCTGGTCAACAGACGCGGTCCAGGTCAAACCTGACCAGTGGGACCCACTGGCCAGTAGTTAGTTAACTAACTAAAGTTAGTTAGTGTTAAACTAATACTAATCCTAGTTTAATTAGTGGCCTGGGGCCCACACGTCAGTGACCCGGGGAGTCAAACTGGGCCCACCCAGTCAACGGTCAGCGGGGTCAAACCCACCGGCGACTCGATGCCGGCGAGGCCCGAGACGGTGGCGCGGCTCAGAAAACGCCCACAGGGCACGGGCGAGGCCGTTCTTGGGCTCGTTTGAGAGCTCTTGCAGGCACGCATCTAGTGGAGGTGGAGGCCGGGTTTATCATGGCCGGAGCTAACAACGACGAGCTCCAAGGCGGCGGCCGGAGTTCGGCCATGTGCGGGGTTTGGGCTACGGCGTGCAATCGCGGGAACTGAGGCGCTAGCGAGGCACTACGCGATGCAGCAAGCATGTTGGGTAGCACGGGCTGACCAAATGGTCGCCGGAGCGACGCCGGCGACAAGCTCAAGCAGAGATGAGCTTCGTCCATGGTGGAACTATGGCCTAGAGGGTGCAAACGCGTGGGAAAGAAGAGGGGAAAAGCGTCGGAGCTCACAGGGAGGTCGATGAGTAGATCAGTGGGCTCGGGAGCGACCGGAGCGAGGCGAATCGATGAACGGTGTCCGGCGGGTACTGAGGTTGAAGACGACCCGATGGCGGCGACGCAGGGCCTCCGGCGAAGTGTGGCTCGGTGGGGAGGGCGAGGGCGTCGCGGCAGACCTTCTGGACATGTCGGAGAAGCGAGGGGGAGGCGGTGGACGCGGTGGTGCACGTCGGTGGCAGCGGGCGCGTTCGCGGAGAGAGCAGAGAAGGGGGAGGAAGCCGTGGGAGAGTGAGAAAAGTGAGAGGGGGACGAGGGAGAGTGCGTGGCACTCGTAGACGGTGTCCTGGGTGTCGGCAGAAGCAGGAGGTGGCCGACGTGTGGCTGCGAGCGTCGGGCACGCGCCTCTCGTCCTCCTGGCGAGAGGAGGGGGATGACTGGCAGCAGCCAGTGGGCTGGGCCGAGCTGGGCCAGGCCAGGGCAACATGTAAGCTCTAACTCTCTCTCTCTTTTCTCTTTTCTTTTTCTATTTTCTGCAAATGTTTTGGCTTTAAAATAAAATGCGTGAGCATTTTCAAAAATCATGAGCTTGCTTGTGGGCACTGTTTGGAATATTTCCAACAGTAACCATTTCAGCTCATGAGTATTTGGACATATAAAATATTTATAAAATTTAAATGTCCAATTCAAATACATTATGGGTTAGTTCAAAAATCCAGGAATGGCCTATAAATATGTTCATCATTTTTGTCAGAGGTTTTCACCTTTATCAAAAATCATGAACATTTCCAGTGGGCATTTTGGATTCACTGAAAATATTTTTAAGTTGACCCTATTTGATTTGGTTCTGGTGCTAGGGTTTGAACAGCCCCCATTTCAACTTTTCAAGAATTACACATGATGCCATGATGATCAAGCAAGGTCAAGCAAAGGCTAAGCCAGGGTTGTGACAATTAGTGATCTACCCCATACATTGCATACATACCATATCATATTGGTATCATATCATCCCTTGTGTCACAAGATTTTTCCCGTATATACCCAATTGCTATATTGGTTTGTGCATTTCGCAAAGTGGCCATGTAAAAAAAGCTTTTAAGCAAAGAAAAAGAGTGAACAAAGAGCTTGTAAGCAAGTACCATAGCATCATACCACATTGTCATATAAGATCATCTTGGATCATACCACCGGAACATCATATACATAGCATACTTGGGATAGAAGTCGTTGCATTTTTGTCTCCTATAGGTTGTGCACAAGTGTCGTATCCGCCTATTGAGCAATCGTGCTAGCGTCTCTCTAGAGTTATGCAACAAGAGCATTTTCCGTGGATTCCACATTTTGAGCTCATCCCTTGGTTGCATGACCCCATTTATCTATCCGTGTGTGTGTTTCCGTGTGCCACATATTGCTATTGTTCTACTTGTTACACTTGCGAATTTGTGAATATCTTTCAACATTATTTACTCTTGCTAACATTTTACATCAAATTTTTGTGCCACTATCCTCACCGAGCTCCACCATAAGCCTTATTTGTGAAGATGTGAGAAACCGACAAGAATGGGTACCAATTGTGCTATTTCCTTGTCCACATTGGAGTGATCATTGATCCACTTTCAACTTCAGCCAAGGTACATTTGGTATTCGTTCTTCTGTTTCCACCACTCACATTTTTCTCTTGGAGTGATGGATAGGCAAGGCATTTCATCTTCGGTCTACAACAACAATGACGAGTTCAATGCCATGAACAACTCCAATGACGCCAAGATGCAAGCTCAAATGGAGGAGATCAAAGTCCTCATAAAGTCCTAGAAGCGGTCTTCCTCATCTTGGATAAGACGCTCAAGAGCACATGTCTCCGAGCTACCATCTCCGGCAAAATCAAATCGACATCAACACCATCACCAACAAGGACGTGACGGTCAAGAGCTCAACACCAACAATCGCTTAACGACTTCACCATCTCACTTGGCATCTTCGCCAAGCGACTTCAAGGCATCTTCGTCTTTGGACATACGGAATCTTCGCCCACAAGCACTTCAAGAGAAGCTCCCCAAGCTCAATTCCTCGACTTCCACGAGCTATTACGACCTCGACATCGACCACACGATTCCTTTCTATGGGACTCAAGAACCCGAGGAGTATCTCGAGTGGGAGCATTTGATGGACGACTACCTCAAGCTACATCAAGTTCCTCCCGAAGATCAAGTGAAGTGCGCCACAAGGAACTTCCACGACTACGCGTCCACATGGTGGCTTCACACACCTTCGGAGACCTACGTCATGAGTTGGCCCAAGACGAAGAGAGCTTTGCGGCGAGATTTCGTGCCTCCAACCTACACGGAACAACTTCAACACCAATTGGAGAACACCATCCAAGGATCCAAGTCCATCGACGAGTACTTCAAGGAGATGAAGATTTCCTTGCGACGAGCCCACGTGGACGACCCCATTTCGATGAAGCTGATGGGATTGCACAATGAAATCTCCAAGACGATCTTCTTCGAGAACTATAAGTCCCTCGACAACAACTACATTTGTGCTCTCAAGGCGGAACAAGAACTCATGAAGGCCAAATCTTCTCCACCCCAAGCTCACTTCGCGATGACCAAGCTCCATGAGAACGAGCATGAGGCTAGTACCACCATGATGTCCAAGCCCGACGAGCTCCAAGACGATGTTCCCAAGTTCGACTTCACCGCCATCCCTCTTTGTGGCATTGATGATGTCGAGTATACTTCAACTCTTTTTCAAGATGGTGCGGCGATGACTACGACTACAGAGAGCATCAAGGACCAAGCTTTGGAGGCAAGCGACATGGTGACGAGCAAGGATGATGCTTCCATTTTAGGAGGCGAGAGTGATGATGTGCCATCTTCGGCCTTCATGCACGACGACGGCAATGAGATGGTTGAGCATGGAATTTTCCCTTAGACCATGGCGACATGTGATGACTTGAGTCACTTTAGCCACCATATTGAGAGTGAGAGTGACTTCACCACTAGCCCCATATATGATGTGTTTTCACAATTCCCATGTGAGGAGAGCCACAACCCCCACCACTTGAGTGAGATGAGTGACTCCACCATACGTGAGATTGAGTGCACCTATTTTGTGGGAGTGAGTGAACCACCACATAGAGAGAGTGAAATAGTTAATAGGTCATGTGAGGCCACTTTCAACACTAACGACTTGAACTCTACCTCTATTGTGTCTTCTCATTTGGTGCTAGGTCCCATCTACGATGACGCGCCGATTCTCAACGACTTCGACCTACCCTTGGACAAGACGATGGCCATGGTGGAATATGATGCACCCCCCACATGGTTGCATCAAGATGAAGATGACCACAATTTGGTCTTTCCCACATCACCTACACCACTTGAGTGGAATTAACAAGGTACCCATGAATACTTGTCAACCTTGCAATCCCACGAGTTGACAAAACGAGCTCTATAGAGCAACGATGACTTGGGATCCCATGGATTGTCTTTCCCACCGCTCTCTTCGCGCAAAGACTTCGCGCATTTCTTCTACATAACCCTCACTTGGCTATGGTTTATTATCCATTACATATTATATGCCCATCTTGCCATGTTCACTTTGCATGATATGCTCATTACTTTGCCTTTGCCATGCATTCGTGACCCATGCTTTGCATTACACATGATGATTGATTCTAGTACTTGTATGTGTATTTGCAAGCTTGGTGGAGATATTGCTTGCTATTGCCATGATTTCTTTGAGCCCCATGCCTATGATGATACTATGATCTTTCTTTGTGTCCGTGCTTGCGATATGTCATGTGCATTGCTTATGCCTATTATTTGCTCACATGACATGATTTCCATGATTTTCCTCTAGGTTATTGCATCTTCGCACCACTAGCTTGCACGACTTGATTACTATGGTTGCTTGCCTTGTTGCATCACCGATGATTCATACTTTCTCATTTCATGCGGTTGATGACAACCATCTACATGCTTTGCACATGATTGTTATTCCTTCTTGTCATATATCTCCATATGTTGCCTCTCTCATGCTAGATGATTTGCGATGTATTGAGTGCAATGATGCATTTCGCCTTGCTCATGAGATTGCCCCCATAGCATTGTCACATCTATTTGGAGATTTTGACATATTCCTTGTGAAGCATGCTTGTCTTACCTCTTTGCACCATATACCTAGTGCCATGAATATTGCCATTGTTGCATCATATTATTCATGCACTTGTGTTTCTAATGGTCATGTGCAATAGAAGAGAACCATCATGATGGATGATGTGTTTATCTACCATGCGCATACGTTCTTTTTGTTGTGTGCATGTGTAGGATACTTGGACTTCGTGTCGACTTCCACGTCACGTGAGTTGACAATCCAAGCTCTTCAGAGCGAACCACCTTCTACCACGACGATTCTACATGGCACTTGCTTGTACTTAGGCATTGTGAAGGACGCACAAGAACATGCTTTCAAGGTGATATCCTTCTCTTTTGAGAACCCCCAAACCATGAGCATGCATATTGTGGATCATACTACTTGTGTTGCTTGCACCATGAGACTTATTTGTCATCTTGGACCCCTTGCTTGCGCACATGTTAGACATCTTGCTTCATCTTGTCATTTTCACAATTCCATGCATCATGATATATATGCCTTGTGTGTTGCATCCAATTCTTGGATTACTTGCTCCTATCACATGTTTGGTTGCAACAATGTCATCACTTCACATATGCCATGTCCCATTGATTGCTACATGCTTGCCTTCATTGCCTCACACATGATGAACACTTGCTCTTTCTATTGTGTTGAGTGCCACACTATATGCACTGCACCCCATGCGCATTATGTTTGGATTGTCTTGCACTTGACCCATGTGTTTAGACACTTCATTTTATTTGGTGTTGTGAATGCTTCCTATGCCTACCATAGACATTTCATTGAGAGCTTTATGCATGCTTGCTATGACCATGAGGTAGATGCTTGTTCACTTGTCAAACATATTTGCATCTCCACCTCACAATTGCATACTTGTCCCCATGATTTCTTTGCTTGTGCTCGATTAATATGCTTACATGCCATGTCACAACCCTTTGTCACACCATATGCTTTGCATGATGACGACACTTGTTTGGTGACTCATCTATCGAATGCTTGGTTTTGCACTAACGCTAACCACATTTGTTTTTCCAAGTGTTTTTTGTCCTTAATCCTTTTGAAGGAATCACAAGACCGTGCGACATTGGAGAGTGCCCATTTTGAGCTTCAAGATGACAAGTACTTGGTGAACGTCCACTTCTACACGGTGAAGCCATCTCTTTCCCATGGTGATTTGGTTTTCGATCCGAGGTCGGATCTTTCCCAAGGGAGGGGAGATGATGCGGAGCATCCTATGGACATCACCATGTCAAGAGTCCGTTCGGCAAGTGACACGTGCGACATCTACTTCACATACTCAAAGGTGAATCATCTCCTTTACACGTGCCCACTTGACCCCTTCGAGGATGGTATACTACTTGACACTTCTCCTATGTACAAGCATAGGTATAGTTGGAGCTTCATGGATGACGAGGAGGAGTGCAAGCGCCAAGGAACAACTACACCATCTGCGAGGGAAGCATGGAAGCGACGACGGAAAAAGACAGAGACATCTCCCAGGACCCGGACATCCGGCCCTGGACCGGACATCTGGCACCTGAAGATGTCAACAACAGCAGCAGCCCTGCAGCCGAAGTGCTACAGGCCCCGGACATCCGACGTCATCCCCGGACATCCGGCGCCTCGCCAACACCCGGACATCCGGCCTCGCCCCCGGAAATCCGGACAAGCCATTCCAGAGAGCACCGTGACCAGCTCCGTTAGCCCGGACATCCGGCCTGCCAGCCCGGATATCCGGCTCCCCGTGAAGCCCAGGACATCCGGCCCGACGCCCGGACATCTGGTCCTCCCTGCCTGCGTGCAGTGCTTCTGGGCCGAGGCGCATGTACCCCTTCGCCCCTTAAACTATATATACTTCCCCTCCACCTACGTTTTAGGGTTAGCATTGGTTTAGCTCATTTTAGAGATAGAACATTGCTCATCCACATCGGATCTACTCCACGAGAGAGACCGCACCCTCTACAGAGAAGATCCCTTTGGATTCAAGACCTCCTTGCAAAGAAGATCATCAAGACCCCCTCTTGGGCAGCCCCATCAATACCTCCTCACGGAGAAGACCGTTACCTCTTGTATTGTCCGTTGTTGACTTTGGATCTTGTATCTCTCTTTGTGTTCATGGATCTAGCGCATGTGTGATCACTCTTGTTGGTTTGAGTGTTCTCTTGTGTTCCCCTTGTGATTTTCCCCTGGTTTCCCTCCTCGTGTTCTCTGTGTTCTTCACGGGATCCGCTCCTATCGTGAAAGACCGGGCTATAGGGTTCCTACCCTACATCAACTAGTCTCCACGGCGAGCGGCGATGCGCTCTTTTGTGTCCTCAAGACGCTGCTTGAGAGCATCCATGGATTCCTCCACCAGCCTTTGGCGCTCAATGCGGAGCATGTCATTCTGGTCCATAAGTTTCCTGATGATGACGCAGTCCTCTTCAATAAGGTAGTGGTCTCCTCCTGCTGCTCCACAATTTCGATGATCTTTGCCCTCATCAGGTTGCACTCGGCCTAGAGCTTCGCATTTCCCTCACTTAGTTGCCAGATGATGCCGGTAGCCTGTTCAAACGAGGCTTTCATGTCGTCTTGCAACCTCGCCCAGTCGAAGATCTCATCCATCTACCTATGGATGATCTCATTCATGCGCCTATAAGAGTCCTCGCCTGCCCGCGAGACATTTTCCCAGGCCACGGCGGCATGGGAGAACATATCTGCTGCATTTGCGGCGCGGCAGGACATCTCTGCTGCTTCCGCGGCCCGACCGGACTAGTCTGCTACATCGACGGCGTGACGGGACCTCCGTGCTGCTTCGGCGGAGCAGCGGGACCTCTGTGCTGCTACGGCAGCATGGCGGGACATGTCGGCTGCTTTCGCGGCGAGGTGGGACATCTCTCGTGCTTCCGCTTCCATGCTCGCCTCTCCCTGGTCGTAATCTCTCAACCCAAAACTCGCGCTGGCCATGACAGACACAAGGGAACGATGATGAATGACTTGTTTGTTTTTGTGGATGAGGAGTTGTGGTGGAATGTGCTGTCATCTTGGAGTAGTAGTATTTATAACTGAGTACTAATACGCTCCTAAGTGGGAAACCGTTTAGGTTTCACTACAAAAAATACACTTCCATGATGATACGTGTTTGTCACAGTAGGTCACTTTTTTGTCATGCATGTACATCCATGACGATTTTATGAAAGAATCAAGATAGTCATACATGTGTTGTCGTAGAAGTGTTCCATGACATTACCAAAATTATCATCACGGAAGTGTCTACTTCCATGATGATAAATTGCACGTCACAGAAGTGCTTTCGTCAAGGGTGACCGACACGTGGCATCCACCGTAACAGAACGCCGTTAAGCTATCGGGTCTGGTTTTGGATCCGATAACCCGTTAATAGCCCCGACCAATGGGGATTTTCCACGTGTAAAATCATCATTGGCTGGAGGAAATATGTGTCGTCTCATCATTGGGACAAATGTCATCCACTCATTGGACCCAAGGCGCCTATGATACGTCAACACGTGGCACGGCCCAAGAGAGGCCCATTCCTGTGAAATGGCCCGCCCGTTTGACTTGGTCAAAAGGTGGCGGGCCGGCCCACGGAAAGCCTGTTAACGGTCTGTTTGCATACAGCCCATTTACAGCCCGCTAACCCAGGGCCCATTACGACCTCTCCGAATTAGGCCCAGTACCGTCATCTGGGCCGTCCAATATGATTCCAGCCCATTTTAACTTCCGGCCCATGTATGGCCCATGACGTCTTTTTGCCCATATGAGGCCTTTTGTAACTCTTGGCCCATTAACGGCCCATGGTGAAACTGGCCCGCAATGAACAGTGTATCTCTTCATACCCATTAACGACCCATTATTCCATTGGGCCATTTCCAGCCTAGGTTATCTTTCAGCCTTCTCACGACCCATTTATTCTTGGGCTCATTTCCAGCATTCGGTTACTTACGACCCATTACTGTCATTTCCTGATTCTGGGCCAAATTCAGCCCATGGTTACAGTCGGCCCGTTTGTGGCCCGTAAATTGGGCTGTTTTCATGTCAAAAAAACCCGTTGGGCTATTTTCATAGAGTTATCAAATACGGCCTATTAACGACCCGTTATGGTCCATGAATAGTACGGCCCATGATTGGCGAAATGATGATACGCCCCGTAGAAGCCCCATGGATCCTACGGCCCATAAAAGGCCCATGGATCGTACGGCCCATAGAAGGCCCATGGATCGTATGGCCCGTAGAAGGCCCATGGATCCTATGGCCCGTATAGAAGGCCAATGGATCATACGGCCCGTAGAAGGAATATGGATCATACGGCCCGTAGGAGGCCCATGGTTACAACAGTCCATGTGTTTCCATGATTATTTTGGCCTAGTTTCCAAAATTAGGTTATTGTGGCCACTAGAAAAACACAGAAAAAGAACTGGAGTGACTACAAGCAAACAACTAAACAAGACAATAAGGAAATAAATAAGCAAGTAATTAACGCTAGCCTATTATTGCTATTACACATATTACATCCACTGGGCATCAAAGTTCGCCACCAGTGCAAATATAGGGAACAAAGCAGCATATTACATACAATGGCTGTCAAAATTGGCCACTAGTGCAAATAAACGCGGCAGCAAAACAAGAGCATAACTAAAACAACTTCAGAAGAGCTCAAGAAACGTTATCCTGGGTATCCACCATGCTAGCAATAAGCTTAGCAAGCTTATTAGCTTTGTCCTGTTTGGCGCTAAAATCCTACAACGCTGGCTGTTGCACCAAAAAGTATGCATTTGAATGCTCCCGGGACTTCCGCGGTCCTTCCACTTCTTGTCGTAGCACAGCTGATCGATGTCTTTCAGCTTGTAGTTGAGACTCAAGAAACCGAACTGATTTAGACAGTGAGTTTGAATAACTTGTGCAAGTGGTAGGGGCCAGTAACTCAAACACTAAACCAAGACAGGACTTTGGGGTGGTCTCACTATCTTCGAGATAGTCTTCCTTAGATGTTTTATCAGCTTTGTTGGAGACCAACAACGATGTGTCACTATCCTGAACCTTATCTGCATTACTTCCTTTACCATTGCTTAATAAGGCACTCTTCCCCAATATTCTGTCAACATTCTAAAAGAAGAAACAAGCAGACACATAACCGGTTTAGCATGTACTAGTATATGAAACTCATTTCGGTGAACCAGTTCATTAGTAAGCTGGACAGGATTAAACTACCAAGTCTTTTATTGCCAAGTACTAGTACATAATAAAAGCATCAAACAAACATATATCTATGTCCTATGGTCACTGCATTGTCTTCCCAAATCAAAATAAAGACACGGTTCAAGTCATATCAGTTCAAGACAAAGCAGTAGTGAAAGAATACAAAGCATGGGAAACTACATGGCACAACAAGATTTCAGATGGGTGCCACGGGTCTACATGTACAACAACACTATTGGCTCTGTTGTGATGCTAGGAATGTGCATGATATGAGAAGTCAACTGTATACACAATTGAAATTGAAATCAACACAGCTATTGATAAGAGCAAACCTGTTAAAGAAACATGCGTGAACATACCTGCTGTACCATTGGAGTTTCGATTGGATCCTTCAATTTAAAAATAAGTTTGTATGAGTAAATACAATGATACAAGAGCAAAGCAGTATGCACGATAGCAATCATATTTAAGAAAGGCGCTCCTAAGCGAGCGCTTAGGCGCGCCTAGGCTCTAGGCGTTGGCAAAACACATGGCGCATAACTATGTTTAATCTGTGCATACCTGCGCATAAGCATGCGCTTTGGTCAGTAAAGCGCAAGGCGGTGGCAAAACGCACAATTAAAGCCTAGCGCTTTTTTGAACTATGATAGCAATGGAATCTTAAATTAGAACACTTGTTCTTCAGGTTTAGGCACTTGTTCTACATGAAGAAAGTACAGTAAGACGCAAGAATATAGTACTTAAAAATAGAAAATGAGCTCATAGACCTTACCACATTCTTGGTTCCTGACCAATACAGAACAAAGCGTTCCCAGTCATCCTCCAGTAAATGTGTCTCAAGAGAATGTAAGGGAATTTGATGAGTTTCTTTGCCGGTGAAGTACGTTTTCTTAAGGTAATTCCGATACTACCACCAAGCATTCTTGAAGATAGCAGAGGTATTAGCACAGGTTACCTCATCCTGAGTTTCCAAATCGTTCCTTCTCTATAGAGAAAAATGGGAAAATTTGTTGTATTATAACCATCATGGAGGTAGGATGTCTGGGACAAAGCAAAGTAATTGCCATGAATAACATTACTTACACATAACTCCTGGACAAACACCTGCAACTGCATTTTCCTTCATCTTCAGTATAATATTTCCAAGATGAGAAGATACGCACATACGATTTAACAACATCAATTCCGATAGATGCTAAACTATGACTAGTGGGTTGTGATTCCTCCACAGGAATAGGCATACTAACTGGTGGAGTTGGGGTTCGCCGTGGTAGTACTGGCCCTTTGGGCACTGGAGCTGCCTTACTAAGTGCTCTTGTTTGGGAGCTCTGTGGTGGAGATGGTGCTGTGTCAACAGGAACTGGGTTACTATCTGCTGGGGTTGGGTTAGATTGGGTGAAGCTGGTTCTCTGTCCATCGCAGTAGGGGTACAATCTGCGAGAGTTTGGGTTATGTGTGGTAGGGCTGGTTCTCGTGCATGTACAACCGGGGTGCTATCTCCACCAAGAGGTAGCACTGTTTTATTTGAAGACCGTGTTTTTAGTCCGCTAGATACTGGCATCACCCACTCCAATTCAAATGGCTGATAAACAGGAAACATAGTTGAATGTATAGACATTGTATGAGAGACAAATGCAATAGATAGTGTGGAAAAAAGAGGGCATGAAATAGTTGACATGTATATTGTCTAACTAAAACGGATATCATGACATAATTTCACATATATGATGTCTATCTAAAATGGATAGCATAGCATAACATAATTCAAAGATATGATGAATAACTAGACAGGATCGCATGACATAATTCACCTACATCTTATCTAAGTAATCAGGATCGCATCATTTAATTCACATATGTGATTTATATGCGAAACAGAGGGCATTCGATATGATGTCTAAACTAAGAACATGGTGTTGAATATTGTGTATATGATCTCTAAACTATGCAATGCAAGACACCATATGCATGATATGAGCAGTATAACCGTGCCACGTTAGAGCATACACCTCAGTGGGGGAATAGGACTGGTCATCTGTCTCTGAATCGATCTCTGAGGAGCTATTGGGACCCAACAAGAGATCTGCTTCGACATGTAGCACTTTCCGCTCTAAAGGCCTTGTTTTCACTCCAGATTTTTCAGTCTCCCACCCAAATGGCTGATTCACAGGAAGAGTAGTTTAATGTACAAACATTGTCGACAAATGGAAATGTAATGAAGAAAAGGATGTGCAAGATATCATTCAAATATATGATGCCTGGTTAAACAGGATGGCATTGCACATTTCACATATATTATGGCTGGCTAAAAGACATGAGACTGCATAATTCCCATATATGATATAGAAACTAAACAAGTTGCATTACAGAACATGTCTAAACTAAGCAGATGACATATATGATGTGAAAAGTAGGCACTACAAGGCAACATATGCATGATATGACTAACATCATCATGCCAAGGTAGAGCAAACACCTTGGGGGTAAATAGGAGTGGTCAGCGGCGTCCGAATCCGCCTCAGAACAGATATCTTCCTCTGGATTACAATCTGGAGAGTGGTGGGGAGGGTTTGCCATTGAACCCACCATGGAGCGATGTCTGCATGACATTGTATTGCCGCGCAAAACTCTTCTCTTTTTCTCTACATGTTCAGCATGACTGTGTACAATATCTTACATGCATACGAAAAAAATATGGTGAGATTATGTAAGGAGAGCATGCAGAAATTTAGAGTGATGGTAACAACCAGTGGATGGATCCAAAAATAATGATAGCAGGCTAATGATTGCTTTAATTTAATAAAAATACAGATGATCATTACTTTACTATTTTTTTCCCACCCAAGATGAACAACATAGGCATACCCTAGGTGAACCAGATATTAGACAGAGATACTATTCATTGCTTCCTCGATATGTGCCCCACAACTAATTTAGAACTCAAGTTTGAACATTAATTTGGACCTGACTTGGAGTCCAAGAGGTGAACAGGATGTCAAGGCTGAAGCAGCACAAGACAGACATCGTCAATCTCAAGTGGGATTCTAATAGCATCTCCAATAGATGATGTAAAATAGATGTAAAATTTACATCACCAAAAACCACCTGACTACAATAGGTGAGGTAAAAACTGTTGACTCTAAACTTAACTGTCTAAACTAAAATTTACTGTGGAATCTGAATGTTACTGTCAAAACTGAACGCAATGGTAGCAGAGAGGCACTTGACATAGTTTAGGGAGGGCCTGCAGTTCATCTTCAACCTGCACCCCCTGAGCCGCCAGCCAGCACCGGCCGAACCGCCGGCCCCAGCGCCGCCTCGCCGCCCCGAAACAACTCCCCACCGCCGGTCCGCCGTCGCCCCGGCCAGCCCTCTAGGCCCCTCGCCCCCACCCTGAACCCTAAGATATATAGTGGGGTACCTCTCCGGCGAGCCCCCGTCCCTGCTGCGGATGGTTCTTCCTTAACTCCAGCGAGCCCCCCACCCCCTGAAAATCGACTGACCCAAAAGTCGATTCAGTTGACTGAAGTGTAGTTAAATCGGAGCAGAGCAGCAGCACAAGCGAGAGGGGAGCAGCAGCAGCAGCGCGAGCGAGCGAGAGCCGGAGCAGGAGTAGCTGGGCAAGCGAGCGATCGATTGAGAGCCAGAGCAGCAGCAGCAGCAGCAGATCCGGCTGGTATGGACTCCGCCGCAGAAGGGGCCTCGCACTAGGGGAGAGCCGCCGTGGAGATGTCGCCTGCGGCGCCGGCTTCAAGGTAGCCGTTCCATGGGGGTGCGGGATGGAGTACTGTCGGTGCTGGGCGGTCGAGTTAAGGAGAAGGTGCGATGCGATGAGTGTAGAACCTCTTTGGTGGCACCGAGTACGCCTCGGCTTCGTCCGAGAAGTCGGTGAGGATGCTGCAGTTCCGGTGGAGCAGGTTAAGGCGGCGCTATGGGGATGGAGCAGCCGCGATAGACGAGGCGATCATTGGAGCAGCTCCTTGGAGTTGGAGGACGGGGCGGCTGAACCGGCGAGACGATGAGATGGACGACGGATCCTCATCTGGGGAGGTGGACGAGGGACGTCGAGCTGTTGCGGTGGACGATGTCATCGGGGAAGAGGCTCCGGCTGGGCAGCGGTGAGGTGGCGGACGGAGGAGGGTGGGGTTTCGCGGCTGGAGCGGAGAGGTTATGGCGGCCTGGGATTTCGAATGGCAAAAATGAGGCGATGGGAGGGGGTGAGCCATGACTTAGGGACACGCTTGTCCAAAATGTAGGGTGTGTTACAAAAGTACCCCCCCCAACGATTTGAACTAGCGGCCCTTTCGGCTCAGGGTTAGAAGGGGGATTTCGCATGTCGAGATTTACCAGCTGGAGGG
Source organism: Triticum urartu (assembly GCF_056163025.1). Lineage (NCBI taxonomy): Eukaryota > Viridiplantae > Streptophyta > Magnoliopsida > Poales > Poaceae > Triticum > Triticum urartu. The sequence continues at coordinate 271,724,581 of NC_141878.1, read as the reverse complement.
AGTTTTCGCGCGCGTTGTAGTTTCTGGATAGCAAGGCGTGGGTTGTGAAGGTGCCAGTTTTGGGAGCACGATATCTAAATTTTTGGGATATAACAAGGGGCGGGATGAATTTTAGGGACAAACCTAACGTGTAATATTGTACTTGTACGTACCAAATCAATTCGCACTTCCCTCAACCAAAAAGAAAACGAAAAAAATAAAACTATTCACACCACACAAAGAGAGAGTCTTGCCCCGTTTTACTATAAAAATGCTATTCAAAGCTACTCCCCTCTTCCATGTATATACGGATAATGCGTTTTTCGATGCTAACTTTGACCAAATATTAGAGCAATAATATATGACAAGTAACTTACACAAAGCACACCGTTAAATTCGTCTATGAAAGGTTCTTTCAATGGTATAATTTTCACATTGTGCATGTCATGCACTATTAATCTTGTCAATAGTCAAAGGCGGTCTTAAAAAACGCATGAAGCCCTATATAGATGGAAGGAGGGAGTATGAATCCATGATAGGTCCAAGTAAATTTTTTCGCTTGCTGTATGATGCATGTAACCTACTCATACCAACATTTTTGTGCATTCCAAATGTCTATACTACCGCTGCAATTCGATCTGAATTTGAATTCGTTTCTCTATTTCAATAAGAATCTACAATCATGATTGTTGCCAACTTCGACCATCATTCGTGTATTACCTTAATAACAGACCACATGATTACTATAGAGATAGATATGAACTATGTGTACTACATGAACTCGAATTCTATTTTTTGAATACACTTGATGTTGATTCCAAATAATAGTACATTTGGTGTACTAACTATATATTCATAATCTAAACCATGTTCCATACGTACACCGTGTTTAGCACAAATAGTATAGTGCCCCGCCTCCTACATTATGACAAGTATTCAGACCCGAGCTGCAAAAGCCACACATTAGCCCAAAATATGATCAATGTTCTATATATTATACGTAGTACTAGCAAAGTGCATGCCCATGCGTTCCATAGAGCATCAACATCATCAAGGGGAGGCCTAATTTGCAAATATGGAGAGGGGTGTGGTTATCTTTTTTTCAAAATTTCCATAGTTTCCTTCCTATCTGTTAGATATAAATTAGACGGCCTATAGATAAAATATATTATATGTGGTATATAACATGTTCATAACCACACCATGTGTATCACCATTATATATATATTCACACATGTGTCGGTTTAAAACACTGCGATAAATTCTTCAAATATCCAAATTCTCTTTTTATAATGAAGTATGATCTCTATTCGTCTTTTACACCCACACAATCATCTTATCTTTGTAGCTAGCGCTAACTTCCTCTCGTGCATGCACACGCCCGCATCCCTCTCACCCTACCTCAGCATTCTTTAGCTCCATCGCGCAATTTTGTCTTTTCACTTTAGGTCGTTCACCCATGGTGTATGTAGGCCCAGCTCCTTCTTTACGGCACACATCGATCGATATGCCTCTCTAGCCAGGTGTGCCTAGCACAAACACAAGCTTCCCCTCTTCTCTTATCACCATCCATGACCCACCACTCTTTTCATCGATCTCGTACTCGCACACTCCTTCCCCCTCGATATAGTATGACTCTCGCACCACCTCCTAGATGCATCCCTCTCTCTCTATCCTTCTCCCCGTGCCTCATTTGGTTCTAACACACAAATGCATGTATACCGATCGATCTCCCAACATATACCTAGGTCGACTTTAACTATCCCCCCCATCAATCAACGTACCTCACAAGTTATGTCTCTCCTTTCTCTGACAAAGGACGATTGATTTTCCTATGTAGTTACGTCTACTTACCAGAGCCATATCGCCCCCCTCATCATTCGTGCATGCCTCCTGACCCGTCTCTCACACGCACGTGCACTGACAGGCAGCCATCCCCTCTCTTATTGATATTGCAGGTGTGCCCTCCAGTTTTCTAGCAAGTCTATCCCACCATTTGTTAGAAGAAACTCCACTACCACCCCCTCCAACACTCTAGCTATGTCTCTCTCGCAACCTTATTCCTCTCCTACACATATGCATGGATGCCAATCGATCTCCCATAATACATGAGGTAGATCGATCTCCCTTAATACATGAGGTAGGCCTCTCTCCTCCTCCACACATATAACAGACATTGTACCTCTATGGTTAATTAGGCCTCCCTCCCCCCACCACACACCGAGAGTCGAGTAGGCCATCCACTCTATATCTCTGACGTGGGCACACACAAGTTCGATGGCACTCTTTATTGATCGCACGCGCGCACACACACACACATTATCCCTCTCTTCGTTTCTATGGACACATCAATCCAATGATACCTCCACTCTCTTCTCGTGGATCGCCCCCTCTATATATATGATATATCCAGGACTCTATTTCACACACATTGAATAGGTTACATTTTTTGATTGACCCCCCCCCAAAACTCTCACGAACCCACGCACTATATCTCTCTATGTTTGTATTTCTCTCACACAACTCCCACGTAGGTGGTATACGTATACAAGAAGAGAAAAGGTGCACCGTGCACGTACTCACGCTTCGTGCCCAGCCACACCCGCGTGGGGTACACGGTGAAGCTCATTTATGTACGAAATGGCAGCCCACATGCTAATTTGAATGTGTGTAGAGGTTGTTTACCTACGGAGGTCGTGTGCCACGCGTGCACGAAACAAAGTTCGACTTGATGCGTTGGCGTGTTATTTTTAAATAAAGTTATATCGCTCAGTGGCACATACATAGAATATAAAACAATTTTTATGGAGAAAAAGGTAGTCCGCTCCACTATATACAATGGAGCCTGCTTGCCTGGTTTGTCTCTCTTTAGAGTATCTCACACAAGGCTGCGGTATCCATTCTCTCTCTCTCTCATCGTTGGTCACTAATCCGGCTGCATCCGGTCCGTCGGCGGAAGGGGAGGACGTGCATCGTTTCTCCATTCGACGGTGCCGAGGCAGCACGTCCCGATCAGTGGTACACGCCGTTCTGTCTGACCAAGCTCCGGCACGGTAGGGCCTACGCCACCTGCTCGCTGCTGCAGTATGGGCAGATTCCGCCCATCGCCGCTCACCTACTTACATCCCGACGACCTCCAGGTATCCCCTCCGTCCTTGCTCCACTACCTATCTTCCCACGTCGCTGCATGTGCATCTTCCATACTTCTTTGCCCAAAACGTAGCTCGTCCGGCATACTTTCCATATTGCAATCTCGTCCTCACACTATTTTAGACAAACACAACCATGTTGTTATCTTCCCTTAGGACAAGGAATATGCTTATTTTTTGTCGTCGCATGTGTCATCAACTGTTATTGGCCAGTAATTGTTTCCTTTCTACCTCTTTTTTGCAAACAGGGCTATCCATTTCACCTTGTTGCTATTGCGACCTTTTCGTGAACTGCACAAATCACTTTTTCTTAAGAGTGTTTGTGCAGTTGTACTAAAATGTTACACGGGCAACGTCTCTACATTTCAGTGCGACTACACAAAGAGGGATTGGTTTTTCTCTATCCTCCTCATCCAACTCCGAGCCTAATCTTCTCCAACTAGTTAGTCTTAAGAGAGACTGCAAAGGTGACCAGCTTCTATTTGTGTGTTTATTGTTTCATCAGCAGTCCTCTATTATCATAATCACACTTAATATCTTTGGAACAGGGACGCTCGGCTCTATTTTAGTGGAACTGCACAAAATGATTGGAATGTTGCATGCTCTAGACAGCTACTTTTTCCCAACATGCCTTGTTGATTTAGACAGAGCTGGGGGGACGTTGCTGCCAATGAAACAATGGATCAATTTTAATTTAACACCTTCTCACAACTTTGTCTTCAGTTGTGATGTAAATATTAGCTCTGATCTGCTAATAATTGAGATGCATTAGCAAGGAAGTTAGTTTTTTATTGTTTCCGAAAGAGCATCGATGGCAAGACACATGAAACAAAAGCTGAAAGCTCACACCATTGTACAATTTCATGTCACTGGAAAACTATTTGTATAGTACGTCAATTATGTAAACAAATGCTGGAAGCTTGATAGCATTGCTAGAAGCCACTTAAGCATCCGGGTCCATGTGCCTTGCACAAAATTATACTCCTTCATTCCTAAATATTTGTCTTTTTACAAATTTCAAATGGGCATATTTTAGAGTGTAGATTCACTCATTTTGCTTCGTATGTGTACTCCCTTCGTTCGTAAATATTTGTCTTTCTAGAGATTTGAGCAAGTGACTACATACGGAGCAAAATGAGTGAACCTATACTCTAAAATAGGTCTATATACATCCGTATGTACTAGTCCATTTGAATCTCTAAAAAGACAAATATTTGAGTAGTCACTCGTTGAAATCTCTAGAAATACAAATACTTCGGAGTATGTTTAAGAACCGAGGGTGTAGTGCACAGCCGCATGGGAGACTCAGCCCGGTCGTTGCGCCGCATTAACAGTCAGTAATGAGCAGTCAAATCATAAGACCCACCTTTCCCATTGTAAGTTGCTCGGAAGAAGCAACCATCAATACGCTCTTCTTTGAATCTGCTCATACTACTCCATCTGTCACTGTTTATAGAGCACGCTTCAGAAAAAGAAAAAATCGCTGGGACCAAGGCAACTAGCGATTAGCCTGAAAAATAGCATTGGTAGTTATAGCACGACGTCTATTACTAGAGGAAATAAGGCATACACACATGCATGCAGTGCTTCCACCCTGGGTACACACATGCATGCACTTACTCCACTCCGTAGTACATCGAGAGAAAATTGTGGACTTGATTGCGGTTACCACGCCCTAATTAATTGAGCATTAAACCAAACGCGTCTAAAGTCTCTCTGGTGGTGGAAATGCATTGAGTGAAATGCATCATAATGAAGCGCGCCCTATAAACTGTGATGAAGGGAGGAGTAGTATGAAGGTGCAAAACCAAGTACGCGTATGGTCAGTCGGTCAACGCACCTCCTCTTGGCATATCACTGACACGTGGGACCGGAGTGTGAGCAAAACGATCTCAATTGACGGCAAAATGGCCAACCTGCCATTCCTTGAGAGAGACGAGGACCGAGAACACACAGACGGGCTCGCACGAAGGCCAAGATATATTCGAGCATGGCTGATCGATATCATCATTACATGTTGGGCTGCCGTTTTCTGCCCTTCTCCGGAATAAATGTGTACTTTCTTAGAGATTAAAAAAATAAGAGTACAGACGCTCCACCATGCGGTTCTAGCAGTAGCACTACTCGTACTACTAAACCTTGCGCTTGGCTCTTTGCCTCTTCATGAAGTCGAACAATGATGGTACCCCGCATGTTCGGTACTATGGTGTATGCCTCTGGCAATCTGACACTGAATGAACTGATACATGTCCACCGCCTGGGCGAGGGTAGGTTGCATTAGTCAAAAGGCGTAAGTGAGCTTCACCTTGTCCTGCAAGCTTCTCCTCATTCTGTGAGTTGATGGGACACACCAAAAAGTAGTACTAGTTCATAGTCCCTCCTTTTCGGTTAATATGGATTAATCTTTTTTGCGGGTAAATGAGAGAGCTTTATTCATATATAAGCATTCTTAGGACGATCGTCCAGGATACTGGTCACTTGGAAGCGAGGTACCCCACAAAAAAAGAAGTAGGAAGCGAGGTGTTTCATCAAGCCAGCTCCCGGCCACATTCAAAGTGCAGCAAGCACGGTTCGCACAAAGATGCGCCGCAAGGTTTGCTGACTTGTTTGCTTGCTGAATAACAAAAAAAGAGGAAACATTACCGAGCACTCTTATTTGTAACAGGATACAAGCCAGAATTAAGCGAGAATTGTGGCGAGTGTTCCATGCAATCAACTTCCATTATCACATGCGTGAACCCTCGAAGAGAACCAAATGTGTTCAAGATTGCTTTATCACATTTTAAATATATAATAAGAGTGCAGACGCTCCTCCATCCGGTTCTGATACGTCTCCAACGTATCTATAATTTTTTATTGTTCCATGCTATTATATATTCTGTTTTGGATGTTTAATGGGCTTATTTATACACTTTTATATTATTTTTGGTACTAACCTATTAACCGGAGGCCCAACCCAAATTGCTGTTTTTTGCCTATTTCAGTGTTTCACAGAAAAAGAATATCAAACCGAGTCCAAACGGAATGAAACCTTTGGGAGCGTGATTTTTGGAACAAACGTGATCCAGAGGACTTGGAGTGGACATCAAGCAATCAACGAGGAGGCCACGAGGCAGGGGCGCGCCCTCCACCCTCGTGGGCCCCTCGTGGCTCCACCGACCTACTTCTTCCTCCTATATATACCTACGTACCCTGAAAACATCAAGGAGCACCACGAAAACCTAATTCCACCACCGCAACCTTCTGTACCCAAGAGATCCCATGTTGGGGCCTTTTCCGGAGCCCCGCTGGAGGGGGCGTTGATCACGGAGGGCCTCTACATCAACTCCATGGCCCCTCCGATGATGTGTGAATAGTTTACCTCAGACCTTCGGGTCCATAGTTATTTTCTAGATGGCTTCTTCTCTCTCTTTAGATCTCAATACAAAGGTCTCCTTGATTCTCTTTGTAGCGACCTGACCCGAATGGATCACGTCTACTGTGCTACGGTGTCATCCCTGGATCAGTAATGCTGACACCACACGGTACATCGAGGTTTTATAGCAGAGTTGCAATCACACACTTATTACATCGATGGCTCAAAAAGAACTTATTACAATAAATATGACTTAAGGCCATATTTTAAAGATAACAGCGGAAGACTTGGAAGATAAATGGGTCCATCAACTCCAGCGGCATCACTGAGTATAGTACCACGACCTAAACGCACCTCAATCGTCGTCTGAAAAGTCTGCAACATTAACGTTGCAGCTCGAAAACGGGTCAGCACATGGAATATGCTGGCAAAGTAACACATAGAGAGTAATGGAATGAAACAGCTATACTACATGCATATATGGCTGGTGGAAAGCTCTATGGTTACAGTTTTGCGTAAAGCCAATTTTTCCCTACTGCAAAGGAATAAGTTTATTTAACTATCATGGTGGTTGTGAAACATTGAGAATGGTTGACAGCATTCTCAATCCCAATTAAAAGTAATTAAAACCCAATAACATTAATTAGAAGTAACATGTTGAGATTCACTCGATATTCAAGTACTAGATACTCAAGTTGTCCATAACCGGGGACACGGCTAATCATGATTAGTTTGTTACTCTGCAGAGGTTTGCGCACTTTTCCCCACATGACTCGATCGCCTCCGTTTGTTTTCTCGCACTACATGGTGTTTGAGAAACGGATGACCGAGACATAGTTTTTCAGAAGCACTAGCACCTTACATGTGGGGTAGACCGGTACACCTACATCCCCTACATCTGCTAGTCCACCCCGTAAGAGTTCGCACAACTTAGTCAACTATGCCAGAGCCCATAGTAGCATGTGGCTGCACACGGAAGTTTCTAGCATGAAAGATCTTATGATCCCTTTGAGCCTGGGTGGCGGTCCAAAAAAAACAGGCAAGTCCTGATAGACATCAGGTCCCTCAATCCACCCAGATGTGTGTTTAAGTTGCCACCTTAGATAAACCATTAAAATTATCAATCTCACATCTGTCATGGATATCACTCACCCAATCCACGTCTACTAGCATAGCATGGCAATATAAGCAAACGTAGAGATAACTCCCAAAGGTTTGATAATAATACAGGTAATAGGTACTACCTCATCTACTTCCCATCCCACAATTTAATTAGATCCTAATCATGCAATGTGTGAGGATTGATCTAATGCAATAAAACATGGGTTGTAGAAAAGGTATGATCAAAGTGTTACTTGCCTTGCTGATGATCCGCGAGTCCTAGGGTTTCGAAGTAACAAGCGGCGCAATCCGGGTAATCTATCGCAGACAAACAACAAGCATACAATAAGTACTCATCTAATGCACAGGTAAAACTCGAACAAGAGAATGAACCAGGTAGTTCAACTTAAGAACTCCGGTTGCAAAGAGAGAACGAAAAACAAACGGCGGAAGAAAACAACTCGGTTCTAGCAAGTTGAAACTAGGTCAAAATTTTACTGTAACAAAAGCTTGTTCAAGTTGATTAGACGGAACGGCGGTTTCGAGACGAAACTCCAGGCGCTTGAATCACCTGATTCCGATAAACGAGCGGAAAAATAGACTAGGAAGAAGATCGGATCTGAGATCGCGATCGCGGAATAAATCCGACGAAAAGAAAAAGAAGAACGGTTAAACGAACGGACGTTCGTTAACCTAGAAGAATCCGGTGATCACATTCGTTAGGACGAACGGTCCGGCGAACGGTCCAAAGGCAACTAAATCGGAGAAGAAAAACGAATCCAATCTAGGGTTTCGGAGAAGAAAACCGATCGAAAAACTGATCTAGAAAACCGGAACGGTTTAGAGAAGAAAAGAATCGGAACGATTAGAAGAAAACGATCCGAGAAAAAGAATATATGTAGCGCGGGGCAACCTTGGCGAGGTCTCCGGTGAGGGGCTCCGGCGGCGTCGGCGTAGGGCGGCGACATGGGCAAGGTGCGGCGGCGGCGGCTAAAGGCGGTGGCGGCGGGTGTGGGGTGGCGGCGCGGGGTGTGGGACGGCGGCGGCAAGGTGCGGCAGCGGCGCGGGTGTGGGGTGGCGGCGGCAAGGTGCGGCGGCGGTGTGAGGCGGCGCGGCGGCGGTGACGCGGGGCGCGGTGTGAGGCGCGGTGTGGAGGAGAGCTTTGATTTGATGTGTTTAGAGGGGGGGGTGCTTGGGTATTTATATGGGTGAGGGAAGGGGTTTACATGGGATAGAGGACAAGGAATTAGAATAGGAGTAGGAAAAGATCTAGAACTAGAAAAGGAATATACGGAAATAGGACAAAAGTCCTACTAGGATTTGCTTTAGAGCAAGAGGCGAGGCGGCGGCGGCCTTGCGCCTGGCAAGCGCACGCACGGCTCCCTGGGGGCGGTGGCCTTTGGCCCGGCTGGGCCTTGGCCTGGCCGGCCTTGGTCCAGTTTTTTTTTTATAAACGGTTCAGCGCGCAGAAAAAAAACAAAAAGGGATCTAAACGAACTCCGAAAAATCTAAAGTAAATTTTCCCCGACTCCTAAAAATGAGCCGAACAAAATGAACTTTTCTCCGGACCTAAAATGCAATTTTTGAAAACGCGCATTTTTCCCTATCCAAATAAAATGCAAATAAACACCGGAAAGCAAAATTGATCTATTTATTATATCTTCATTTTTCCTAAATTTGGGAAAGTCATATTATTCCCTCTCTCATATATTTTGACACCGGAAAAATTATTGAAGATAAAATAAATAAATCAAATGATCCTATTTTCAAAATTCGAGAAAACTCTCAAATATGAAAATAACGAAATCTCCAACTCTCACCGAAGGTCCTTGAGTTGCGTGAAATTTCTAGGATCAACCAAAATGCAAGAAAATATGATATGCATATGATCTAGTGTATAACATTCCAAATTGAAAATTTGGGATGTTACAAACCTACCCCCCTTAAGATGAATCTCGCCCTCGAGATTCGGGTTGGCTAGAAAATAGGTGAGGGTGGTCTTTGAGCAAATCTTCTTCTCTCTCCCAGGTGGCTTCATCCTCTGAATGGTGGTTCCACTGAACTTTGCAAAACTTGATAACCATGCTGCGAGTAACTCTACTGGCAACATCGAGAATCTTGACTGGCTTCTCCTCATATGTTAGGTCATCCTTTAACTGAATCGCTTCTAATGGCACTGTATCTCTTAGCGGTACCTCCGCCATCTCGGCGTGACATTTCTTCAGCTGAGAAACATGGAATACATCATGAACTCCTGACAGTCCTTCTGGTAATTCCAACTTATACGCGACTTCTCCCATACGTTTCACGATCTTAAACGGTCCAACGAAACGCGGTGCTAACTTTCCCTTAATTCCAAAGCGCTTAACTCCTCGAAGTGGGGATACTCGGAGATAAACTCTGTCTCCGGTTTCGTAAACTGCCTCCTTGCGTTTAGAATCTGCGTAGCTCTTCTGCCTGTACTGGGCTACCTTGAGCCTATCGCGAATCAACTTAACCTTCCGTTCTGACTCCTTAATCAAATCTGGTCCAAAGAATTGACGGTCTCCAACTTCGTTACCGTTGTCATGGAACGAAACTGTTATCTGATATGATACTCCTCGGAACTCCATGCAAACAAACGATTCTAGTCATGTATATCTTTGCCAACTTAGCACTGGTGTAAGTGGTCTTAACTGGAATGAAATGTGCTACCTTCGTCAAACGATCAACTACTACCCATATCGAGTCATATCCGGCTTTTGTCCTGGGTAGCCCTGTGATAAAATCCATGCCTATCTTATCCCACTTCCATTCGGGTATCGGCAGTGGTTGTAACAATCCTGCTGGCTTTTGATGTTCTGCTTTTACTCTCTGACATACGTCACAAACGGCTACATACGCTGCAATATCCTTCTTCATTCCGGTCCACCAGAATGTTTCCTTTAAATCCAAATACATCTTGATATTCCCTGGGTGAATCGAATATGGTGAATTATGTGCCTCCTGCAAAATCAACTTCCTGATCTCCGGGTCATTGGGCACATAAACACGGTCCTCAAACCATAGGGTATCGTGCTCATCCTCACGAAATCCCTTTGCTTTTCCTTTGCTAAGTTTCTCCTTTATAGCAGCAATCTCTTTGTCAGATTTCTGAGCTTCTCTGATCTTATCCATCAATGTTGATTGAATCTCCAATGCTGCTACATAGCCTCTTGGAACTATTTCCAAACATAGCTCACGAAGGTTTTCTGCTAATTCCTTTGGTATTTTCCCCGTCACTAGGGTATTGACATGGCTCTTACGGCTCAATGTGTCAGCTACTACATTAGCCTTTCCGGGATGGTAATGCAATCTCATGTCATAATCCTTGATGAGCTCCAACCATCTCCTTTGTCGGAGGTTCAACTCCTTCTGCGTGGAAATGTACTTCAAACTCTTGTGATCCGTGTACACCTCACAATGATTTCCAATGAGGAAATGTCTCCACGTTTTCAACGCATGCACTACGGCTGCTAATTCCAAATCATGCGTGGCATAATTCAACTCATGAGGCTTCAGTTGTCGTGATGCATACGAAACAACTCTCCCTTCCTGCATAAGCACTGCTCCAAGTCCTCGACATGAAGCGTCGCAATACACCTCATAATCCTTGGTCTGATCTGGCAAAATCAATACCGGTGAGGTAACCAAACGTTTCTTCAACTCCTGGAAACTAGCCTCACGCTCCTCAGTCCATTTGAACTTAGTTTCCTTCTTCAACAACTCCGTCATAGGCTTCGCAATTTTTGAGAAATTCTCAATAAATCTCCGGTAGTATCCTGCGAGTCCAAGAAAACTCCGGATCTCTCCAACTGTTGTTGGTGCTTCCCATTCGGTTACGGTCTCAACCTTTGTGGGGTCAACTGCTATACCTTCTCCGGATATAACGTGTCCGAGGAATCCAACTTCCTTCAACCAAAACTCACATTTGCTGAATTTGGCATATAACTGATTCTCTCTTAGTTTCTCCAAAACCAAACGCAAATGTTCCTTATGCTCTTCTTCATTCTTTGAATAAACTAGGATGTCATCAATGAACACTACGACGAACTTATCCAAAAACTCCATAAACACTTTGTTCATCAGGTTCATAAAATAGGCAGGTGCGTTAGTCAATCCAAATGACATAACGGTATACTCATACAGTCCATATCTTGTGGTGAATGCTGTCTTAGGTATGTCCTGCTCTCGAATCTTCAACTGATGGTACCCTGATCGCAAATCGATCTTGGAAAACACTTTAGCTCCTTGCAATCGATCAAACAGATCATTGATCATTGGCAGTGGGTACTTATTCTTGATGGTTACTTCATTCAATCCCCGATAATCTACAACCATCCTTAATGATCCATCCTTCTTTTCCACTAGAAGTACGGGTGATCCCCAAGGTGAAGAACTTGGGCGAATGTAACCTTTATCCAATAACTCCTTAATCTGATTCTTAATTTCCACCAAATCCTTTGCTGGCATCCGGTACGGTCGCTTCGATATTGGGCCTGTACCTGGCAATAACTCAATCAAAAACTCAATGTCTCTATCCGGTGGCATGCCTGGTAATTCCTCAGGAAATACATCCGGAAAATCCTTTACCACTGGTACTTCCTCCTGCACAACTCCTGATAAGCAATTCACTTGTGTCCTGTTTGGCACATGCCGGGATACATACTTGATCCTTCTTCCTTCTGGTGTGGTAAGCAAAATTGTCTTACTGGCGCAATCGATGTTTCCTCCATACATCGACAGCCAATCCATACCAAGAATCACATCCAGTCCTTGGGATTCCAGAATAATTAAATCCGTTGGGAATACATGCCTTCCTATACTCAATGGTACTTGAAAACATCCTTGTCTGGCCATGTATTCTGCTCCTGGCGAGCTTACTAGCATAGGTGTTTTAAGAATCCTAGTGGGCAGGATATACTTTTCCACAAATCCCTTTGATATGTATGAATGTGATGCACCAGTATCAAAAAGAACGAGTGCAGTAAATGACTTAACCAAAAACTTACCGATTACTGCATCAGGCTGATCTTCAATCTCCTCCACATAAACGTGGTTCACCTGTCCCCTATTGAAAGGGTTCGGCTTCTTCCCAGAGCTTCCATTGCCATTTCCATTCTGGCCTTCAGGACATTCATTGGCATAATGTCCGGTCTTCGAACACTTGAAACAGGTGACTTGACTCAGGTCTCTCTTGGTTGGGGTTGATGGGGTTGTTCGGTTCTGGCCGTTGCTTCCTCCATTCCCATTACCATTCTTGTGGCCATTATGGTTGTGCGAGCTACCTCCTCCATGGGTGTGCTGAAACTTAAATCCCGGTTTAGGGGTAAAACGGGGCTTCTGCTAGGCTCCAGAGTTATACTTCCCCTGTCCATACTTCCTCTTACGGTTCTCAATCTGCTGTTGCTTCCCTTCAATCATGATGGCACGATCTACCAACTCCTGGTAGTTGTTGAAATTTGCTACCATCAACTGCATGCTTAGTTCATCATTCAATCCTTCCAGAAACTTCTCCTGCTTGGCTGCATCCGTAGCAACGTCATCTGGGGCATAACGGGCTAGCTTACTAAACTCCTCCACATACTGGCCAACAGTCCTTCCTCCTTGGCGTAAGTTGCGAAACTCACGCTTCTTTATGGCCATAGCTCCTGCTGAAACATGGGCAGTGCGGAAAGCTTGCTGAAACTGATCCCATGTGACAGTGTCAACTGGGTAAGTGGCTGTGAAATTCTCCCACCATGCTGCCGCGGGTCCGTCAAGCTGGTGTGCAGCAAACTTCACTTTCTCACCATCCGTGCATCCTGCAGTGGTCAACTCCCTTCCTATCTTGCGGAGCCAATCGTCTGCTACTATCGGCTCGGTGCTACTAGAAAACACCGGCGGATTCAGCCTAAGGAAATGGGCTAAGTGGTCAACAGGTGGTGGTGGTGGGTTGTTGTTGTTGTTCTGCTGATTCTGAACTAACATCTGCATCAATTGATTCTGCTGCTGGATCAACTGAGTGAGCTCCGGTGGAAATCCATTGTCACGTCTCGGAGGCATCTGAGGGTTTAGAAAAGACGAGAATTGAGAATAGAGGGGGTCTAAAGGGAAAACACTACCCATATGCACATGAGGCAAAAGCACACAATTCACTTCAATCAATCAAACAAGGGCTTACAAACGGTCTAACTATCGCAAAAGTGCTCGACTATAATGTGTTTACATGGGGGAATACTACTACTATCTGGTGCTCATCTAGAAATTTGAACCGGTGGAAGATTCCATGATATCTGCTCCAGCTTTGTCTTCAAAGTCGGGTTCACTTGGATCCGAATCGGTGTCGTCGATGATGATGTAGTTGTCTGGACATGCGACGTACTCGTCGTCCTCCTGGGATGCTAACTTGCTCTTGAGTTCTTCAATCTCCTGCTTAAGATCGCCGTTGTGCCTTGCTAGAGCTACGATCTCGTCCATGTAGTCCTTGCGTGTAGACTTCAGTTCTCCTTCTAGCTCGATGATCCTTGCCTTCGCATTTATCATGTCATTGCACATCTGGTTCTCGTGGCATCGAATGTGCTGGTTTAACTCCTGGATGAATGCTGCAATGGATCTATCCTTCTTGGTGCTGACTAACTCCCATTGTTCATCTCGGCGTCCGCAAATCTGGTAGATAGTGTCCTTGAGGTCTTCTTGATAAACTTCTCCAATGCGTCCTATGGTGATATGAGCTGCCATGCTCCTTCCTAGACTCCAGGTTGGTGCATTGAAAACACTATCTATGGGCTTCGTGATTGGCGTGAATGTTCTTCCCGGAACGTGAGCTTGAATCTTCCAGCGCTCCTCTTCAGGCAGGGTGGCGTTGAAGGTTCCCGTGAAGCTTGGTAATCCAATGTTCAGGTACTTGGTGACTTCCTTCAGGTGAAATCCAAATGGTGTGCCTTCATCCAGTTGAGCGTACTTAATCTTCGCGTGCGTCATCCTAAAAGAGTAGAAAAGATGAGGAGTTAGAAAATGAGAAGAGAAGGGTGATCTATGGCTTTAACTTAGTGGTCGTGTCCTACAGTCAGCGTGTGCTCTGATACCATCTCTGTAGCGACCTGACCCGAATGGATCACGTCTACTGTGCTACGGTGTCATCCCTGGATCAGTAATGCTGACACCACACAGTACATCGAGGTTTTATAGCAGAGTTGCAATCACACACTTGTTACATCGATGGCTCAAAAATAACTTATTACAATAAATATGACTTAAGGCCATATTTTAAAGATAACAGCGGAAGACTTGGAAGATAAATGGGTCCATCAACTCCAGCGGCATCACTGAGTATAGTACCACGACCTAAACGCACCTCAATCGTCGTCTGAAAAGTCTGCAACATTAACGTTGCAGCCCGAAAACGGGTCAGCGCATGGAATATGCTGGCAAAGTAACACATAGAGAGTAATGGAATGAAACAGCTATACTACATGCATATATGGCTGGTGGAAAGCTCTATGGTTACAGTTTTGCGTAAAGCCAATTTTTCCCTACTGCAAAGGAATAAGTTTATTTAACTATCATGGTGGTTGTGAAACATTGAGAATGGTTGATAGCATTCTCAATCCCAATTAAAAGTAATTAAAACCCAATAACATTAATTAGAAGTAACATGTTGAGATTCACTCGATATTCAAGTACTAGATACTCAAGTTGTCCATAACCGGGGACACGGCTAATCATGATTAGTTTGTTACTCTGCAGAGGTTTGCGCACTTTTCCCCACATGACTCGATCGCCTCCGTTTGTTTTCTCGCACTACATGGTGTTTGAGAAACGGATGACCGAGACATAGTCTTTCAGAAGCACTAGCACCTTACATGTGGGGTAGACCGGTACACCTACATCCCCTACATCTGCTAGTCCACCCGTAAGAGTTCGCACAACTTAGTTAACTATGCCAGAGCCCATAGTAGCATGTGGCTGCACACGGAAGTTTCTAGCATGAAAGATCTTATGATCCCTTTGAGCCTGGGTGGCGGTCCAAAAAAAACAGGCAAGTCCTAATAGACATCAGGTGCCTCAATCCACCCAGATGTGTGTTTAAGTTGCCACCTTAGATAAACCATTAAATTATCAATCTCACATCTGTCATGGATATCACTCACCCAATCCACGTCTACTAGCATAGCATGGCAATATAAGCAAACGTAGAGATAACTCCCAAAGGTTTGATAATAATACAGGTAATAGGTACTACCTCATCTACTTCCCATCCCACAATTTAATTAGATCCTAATCATGCAATGTGTGAGGATTGATCTAATGCAATAAAACATGGGTTGTAGAAAAGGTATGATCAAAGTGTTACTTGCGTTGCTGATGATCCGCGAGTCCTAGGGTTTCGAAGTAACAAGCGGCGCAATCCGGGTAATCTATCGCAGACAAACAACAAGCATACAATAAGTACTCATCTAATGCACAGGTAAAACTCGAACAAGAGAACGAACCAGGTAGTTCAACTTAAGAACTCCGGTTGCAAAGAAAGAACGAAAAACAAACGGCGGAAGAAAACAACTCGGTTCTAGCAAGTTGAAACTAGGTCAAAATTTTACTGTAACAAAAGCTTGTTCAAGTTGATTAGACGGAACGGCGGTTTCGAGACGAAACTCCAGGCGCTTGAATCACCTGATTCCGATAAACGAGCGGAAAAATAGACTAAGAAGAAGATCGGATCTGAGATCGCGATCGCGGAATAAATCCGACGAAAAGAAAAAGAAGAACGGTTAAACGAACGGACGTTCGTTAACCTAGAAGAATCCGGTGATCACATTCGTTAGGACGAACGGTCCGGCGAACGGTCCAAAGGCAACTAAATCGGAGAAGAAAAACGAATCCGATCTAGGGTTTCGGAGAAGAAAACCGATCAAAAAACTGATCTAGAAAACCGGAACAGTTTAGAGAAGAAAAGAATCGGAACGATTAGAAGAAAACAATCCGAGAAAAAGAATAGATGTAGCACGGGGCAACCTTGGCGAAGTCTCCGGTGAGGGGCTCCGGCGGCGTCGGCGTAGGGCGGCGGCGTGGGCAAGGTGCGGCGGCTAGGTGCGGCGGCGGCGGCTAAAGGCGGTGGCGGCGGGTGTGGGGTGGCGGCGCGGGGTGTGGGGCGGCGGCGGCAAGGTGCGGCGGCGGCGCGGGTGTGGGGTGGCGGCGGCAAGGTGCGGCGGCGGTGTGAGGCGGCGCGGCGGCGGTGACGCAGGGCGCGGTGTGAGGCGCGGTGTGGAGGAGAGCTTTGATTTGATGTGTTTAGAGGGGGGGTGCTTGGGTATTTATATGGGTGAGGGAAGGGGTTTACTTGGGATAGAGGACAAGGAATTAGAATAGGAGTAGGAAAAGATCTAGAACTAGAAAAGGAATATACGGAAATAGGACAAAAGTCCTACTAGGATTTGGTTTAGAGCAAGAGGCGAGGCGGCGGCGGCCTTGCACCTGGCAAGCGCACGCACGGCTCCCTGGGGGCGGTGGCCTTTGGCCCGGCTGGACCTTGGCCTGGCC
Organism: Triticum urartu; assembly: GCF_056163025.1. Lineage (NCBI taxonomy): Eukaryota > Viridiplantae > Streptophyta > Magnoliopsida > Poales > Poaceae > Triticum > Triticum urartu. Next base: position 271,707,460 of record NC_141878.1, on the reverse strand, counting down.
GGCCTTGGTCCAGTTTTTTTTTATATAAACGGTTCAGCGCGTAGAAAAAAAAACAAAAAGGGATCTAAACGAACTCCGAAAAATCTAAAGTAAATTTTCCCCGACTCCTAAAAATGAGCCGAACAAAATGAACTTTTCTCCGGACCTAAAATGCAATTTTTGAAAACGCGCATTTTTCCCTATCCAAATAAAATGCAAATAAACACCGGAAAGCAAAATTGATCTATTTATTATATCTTCATTTTTCCTAAATTTGGGAAAGTCATATTATTCCCTCTCTCATATATTTTGACACCGGAAAAATTATTGAAGATAAAATAAATAAATCAAATGATCCTATTTTCAAAATTCGAGAAAACTCTCAAATATGAAAATAACGAAATCTCCAACTCTCTCCGAAGGTCCTTGAGTTGCGTGAAATTTCTAGGATCAACCAAAATGCAAGAAAATATGATATGCATATGATCTAGTGTATAACATTCCAAATTGAAAATTTGGGATGTTACACTCTTGGAGATCTATTCGATGTAATCATATTTTGCGGTGTGTTTGTCGAGATCCGATGAATTGTGTTTATGATCAAGATTATCTATGAACAATATTTGTATCTTCTCTGAATTCTTTTATGTATGATTGGTTATCTTTACAAGTCTCTTCGAAGTATCAGTTTGGTTTGGCCTACTAGATTGATCTTTCTTGGAATGGGAGAAGTGCTTAGCTTTGGGTTCAATCTTGTGGTGCTCGATCCCAGTGACAGTAGGGGAAACGACACGTATTGTATTGTTGCCATCAAGGATAAAAAGAATGGGGTTTATGTCATATTGCATGAGTTTATCCCTCTACATCATATCATCTTGCTTAAGGCATTACTCCGTTCTTATGAACTTAATACTCTAGAAGCATGCTAGATAGCGGTCGATGTGTGGAGTAATAGTAGTAGATGCAGGCAGGAGTCGGTCTACTTGTCACGGACGTGATACCTATATACATGATCATACCTAGATATTCTCATAATTATTCGCTTTTCTATCAATTGCTCGACAGTAATTTGTTCACCAACCATAATACTTATGCGATCTTGAGAGAAGCCACTAGTGAAACCTATGGCCCCCGGGTCTATTCTCCATCTAATAAGTTTCCAATATATTTTATTTTGCAATCTTTACTTTCAATCTATATCATAAAAATACCAAAAATATTTATCTTATTATTATTATCTCTATTAAATCTCACTCTTGCAAGTGGCCATGAAGGGATTGACAACCCCTTTATCACATTGGTTGCGAGGTTCTTATTTGTTTGTGTAGGTATGAGGTGACTCGCGCGTGGTCTCCTACTGGATTGATACCTTGGTTCTGAAAAACTGAGGGAAATACTTACGCTGCTTTGTTGCATCACCCTTTCCTTTTCAAAGTAAAACCAACGCATGCTCAAGAGGTATCAAGAAGGATTTCTGGCACCGTTGTCGGGGAGATCTACGCCAAGTCAAGACATACCAAGTACCCATCACAACTCTTATCCTTCTCATTACATTATTTTCCATTTGCCTCTCGTTTTCCTCTCCCCCACTTCACCCTTTCCGTTTTATTTGCCATCTCTTTTCTGTCCGCTTCTTTTTCGCTTGTCTCTTGTTGCTTGTTGCCCTTATGGCTTTACCAAAAGGTGTTGATCCTCACCTTAGATGGTTGGAAGAAATCGAAAACAACGTTAGAAGTTTTATGTCTTTGCAGTTTGAGAATAATAATTTCTTTAGAAACGAGCTTATAGAACAAAAAGGTTTTATCGGTTTCATGAATAAAGAGCTCGATGATATGTTTAAGGAATTTTATGGTTTGAAATCTCAGCTTGCTCATCTTGAAAAATTAATTGCCCAAATTTCTGATAAGCAGGCCACTTTAGTTAATAAGATGGCCGCTAAACCAGAAGAGTTAGATAATAATGTTGAGGATCTATAAGTGATTGATGTGTCCCCTATTAAATATTTGTTTTGCGATATGAATCTTGATAATGATGGGACTGGAGATGAGTCAACTTTAGTTAGAAGGTGTCCCAAAAATTCAGAGTTTTTAGATCTTGATGCAAAAATTGGTAAAAGTGGGATTGGAGAGGTCAAAATTTTAAATAACAATGAACCCACTATCTTTGATTTCAAGGAATATAATTATGATAATTTCTCTTTGATAAATTGTATTTCCTTGTTGTAATCCGTGTTAAATTCTCCTCATGCTTATAGTCAAAATAAAGCTTTTACTAAACATATCGTTGATGCTTTGATGCAATCTTATGAAGAAAAACTTGAGTTGGAAGTTTCTATCCCTAGAAAACTTTATGATGAGTGGGAACCTACAATTAAAATTAAAATTAAAGATAATTAATGCTATGCTTTGTGTGATTTGGGTGCTAGTGTTTCCACGATCCCAAAAACTTAGTGTGATTTGCTAGGTTTCCGTAAATTTGATGATTGTTCTTTAAACTTGCACCTTGCTGATTCCACTATTAAGAAACCTATGGGAAAAATTAATGATGTTCTTATTGTTGAAAATAGGAATTATGTGCCCATAGATTTCATTGTTCTTGGTATAGATTGCAATCGTTCATGTCCTATTATCCTTGGTAGACCTTTACTTATAATGATTGGTGCAATTATTGATTTGAAGGAAGGGAATATTAGATTCCAATTTCCGTTAAGGAAAGGAATGGAACACTTCCCTAGAAATAAAATTAAATTACCATATTAATCTATTATGAGAGCCACTTATGGATTGCCTACCAAAGATGGCAATACCTAGATCTATCTTCGCTTTTATGCCTAGCTAGGGGCGTTAAACGATAGCGCTTGTTGGGAGGCAACCCAATTTTATTCTTATTCCTTGACTTTTGTTCCTGTTTAGTAATAAATAATTTATCTAGCCTCTGTTTTGGTTGTGTTTTTTGTGTTTAATTAGTGTTTGTGCCAAGTAGAACCGTTGGGAAGACTTGGGGAAAGTCTTTTTGATCTTGCTGTAAAAAACAGAAACTTTAGCGCTCGCAAGAATTGCTGCCATTTTTTATTCGAGGGTTATATTTAGTTAATTATTTTTGCAGATGATTAATAGATAAATTCCTCATGTCCAGAAATTTAGTTTAGAATTTTTGGGGTTCCAGAAGTTTCCGTTAGTTGCAGATTACTACAGACTGTTCTGTTTTTGAAAGATTCTGTTTTTCGCGTGTTGTTTGCTTATTTTGATGAATCTCTGGCTAGTAATGAAGTTTATAAACCATAGAGAATTTGTAATACAGTAGGTTTAACACAAATATAAATAAATAATGAGTTCATTAGAGTACCTTGAAGTGGTGTTTTGTTTTCTTTCGCCAACAGAGTTTACGAGATTTTCTTGTTAAGTTTTGTGTTGTGAAGTTTTCAAGTTTTGGGTAAAGATTTGATGGATTATGGAACAACGAGTGGCAAGAGCCTAAGCTTGGGGATGCCCAAGGCACCCCAAGGTAAAATCCAAGGACACCAAAAAGCCTAAGCTTGGGGATGCCCCGGAAAGCATCCCCTCTTTTGTCTTTGTTTATCGGTAACTTTACTTGGAGCTATATTTTTATTCGCCACATGATATGTGTTTTGCTTGGAGCGTCTTGTATGATTTGAGTCTTTGCCTGTAAGTTTACCACAATCATCCTTTCTGTACACACCTTTTGAGAGAGACACACATGAATCGGAATTTATTAGATTACTCTATGTGCTTCACTTATATCTTTTGAGCTATATAGATTTTGCTCTAATGCTTCACTTATATCTTTTCGAGCATGGTGGTGGTTTCATTTTATAGAAATAACTGATCCCTCATGCTTCACTTATATGATTTTGAAAGTCCTTTAGAACAGCATGGTAATTTGCTTTTGATATTATAAAAAACTTTCACATAAGTGCATTGAATACTAAGAGAAGTTTGATACTTGATGATTGTTTTGAGATATGGAGATAGTTATATTAAAGTTGTGCTAGTTGAGTAGTTGTGAATTGAGAAATACTTGTGTTGAAGTTTGCAAGTCCCGTAGCATGCACGTATGGTAAACATTGTGTAACAAATTTTAAACATGAGGTGTTATTTGATTGTCTTCCTTATGAGTGGCGGTCGGGGACGAGGGATGGTCTTTTCCTACCAATCTATCCCCATAGGAGCTTGCGCGTAATACTTGGTTTTTGATGACTTGTAGATTTTTGCAATAAGTATGTGAGTTCTTAATGACTAATGTTGAGTCCATGGATTATACGCACTCTCACCCTTCCATCATTGCTAGCCTCTTCGTTACCGTGCATTGCCCTTTCTCACCTTGAGAGTTGGTGCAATCTTCGCCGGTGCATCCAAACCCCGTGATACGATACGTTCTATCACACATAAACCTCCTTATATCTTCCTCAAAACAGCCACCATACCTACCTATTATGGCATTTCCATAGCCATTCCTAGATATATTTCCATGCAACTTTCCACCGTTCCATTTACTATGACACGCATCATCATTGTCATATTGCCTTGCATGATCATGTAGTTGACATCGTATTTGTGGCAAAGCCACCGTTCATAATTCTTTCATACATTTCACTCATGAGTCATTCCCGGTAGACCACCGGAGGCATTCATATAGAGTCATATTTTGTTCTAGTATCGAGTTGTAATCATTGAGTTGTAAATAAATAGAAGTGTGATGATCATCATTAATAGAGCATTGTTCCAAAAGAAAAAAAAGGAAAAACAGAAAGGCCAAAAAAAAGAAGGCCCAAATAAAATAAAAAATAAAAAGGGGCAATGATACTATCCTTTTTCCACACATGTGCTTCAAAGTAGCACCATGATCTTTATGATGGAGAGTCTCTTGTTTTGTCATTTTCATATACTAGTGGGAATTTTTCATGATAGAACTTGGCTTGTATATTCCAACAATGGGCCTCCTCAAGTGCCCTAGGTCTTCGTGAGCAAGCAAGTTGGATGCGCACCCGCTTAGTTTGTTTTGTTGAGCTTTCATACATTTATAGCTCTAGTGCATCCGTTGCATGGCAATCCCCACTCCTTGCATTGACATCAATTGATGGGCATCTCCCTAGCCCATTGATTAGCTGCGTCAATGTGAGACTTTATCCTTTTTTGTCTTCTCCACATAACCCCCTTCATTATATTCTATTCCACCCGTAGTGCTGTATCCATGGCTCACGCTCATGTATTGCGTGAAAGTAGAAAAAGGTTTGAGATTACGAAAGTATGAAACAATTTCTTGGCTTGTCATCGGGGTTGTGCATGATGAGAGCATTCTTGTGTGATGAAAATGGAGCATGACCAAACTATATGATTTTGTAGGGATGAACTTTCTTCGGCCATGTTATTTTGAGAAGACATCATTGCTTAGTTAGTATGCTTGAAGTATTATTATTTTTATGTCAATATTAAACTTTTATCTTGAATCTTTCGGATCTGAACATTCATGCCACAATAAAGAAAATTACATTGAGAAATATGTTAGGAAGCATTCCACATCAAAAATTCTGTTTTTTATCATTTACCTACTCGAGGACGAGCAGGCATTAAGCTTGGGGATGCTTGATACGTCTCCAACGTATCTATAATTTTTGATTGTTCCATGCTATTCTATATTCTGTTTTGGATGTTTAATGGGCTTATTTGTACACTTATATATCATTTTTGGGACTAACCTATTAACTGGAGGCCCAGCCAAAATGGCTGTTTTTTGCCTATTTCAGTGTTTCGCAGAAAAAGAATATCAAACAGAGTCCAAACGGAATAAAACCTTCGGGAGGGTGATTTTTGGAACAAATGTGATCCAGAGGACTTGGAGTGGACATCAAGCAATCAACGAGGAAGCCACGAGGCAGGGGGTGCGCCCTCCACCCTCGTGGGCCCCTCGTGGCTCCACCGACCTACTTCTTCATCCTATATATACCTATGTACCCTGAAAACATCAGGGAGCACCACGAAAACCTAATTCCACCGCCGCAACCTTCTGTACCTAAGAGATCCCATCTTGGGGCCTTTTCCAGAGCTCCGCCGGAGGGGGCATTGATCACGGAGGGCCTCCACATCAACTCCATGGCCCCTCGGATGATGTGTTAGTAGTTTACCTCAGACCTCCGGGTCCATAGTTATTAGCTAGATGGCTTCTTCTCTCTCTTTGGATCTCAATACAAAGTTCTCCTTGATTCTCTTGGAGATCTATTTGATGTAATCTTATTTTGTGGTGTGTTTGTCGAGATCCGATGAATTGTGGGTTTATGATCAAGATTATCTATGAACAATATTTGAATCTTCTCTGAATTCTTATATGTATGATTTGTTATCTTTGCTAGTCTCTTCGAATTATCAGTTTTGCTTGGCCTACTAGATTGATCTTTCTTCCAATGGGAGAAGTGCTTAGCTTTGGGTTCACCCACCGTAATACTTATGCTATCTTGAGAGAAGCCACTAGTGAAACCTATGGCCCCCGGGTCTATCTTTTATCATATAAGTTTCCAATCTATTTTTATTTTGCAATGTTTACTTTCAATCTATATCATAAAAATACCAAAAATATTTATCTTATTATTATTATTATTATCTCTATCAGATCTCACTCTTGCAAGTGGCCGTGAAGGGATTGACAACCCCTTTATCGCGTTGGTTGCGAAGTTCTTATTTGTTTGTGTAGGTACGAGGTGACTCGCACGTGGTCTCCTACTGGATTGATACCTTGGTTCTCAAAAACTGAGGGAAATACTTACGTTGCTTTGCTGCATCACCCTTTCCTCTTCAAGGGAAAACCAACGCATGCTCAGGAGGTAGCAGGTTCCTAGTACTAGTATAGTACATATCTCGATAGACTATAGTAGTAGTACTAGTACTAGTAAACTTTGCGCTTGGTTGTTCGCCTCTTCGGGAAGTCAAACAATAATAGTACTAGTATAGTGTATGCTTCTGGCAATCTGACACCAAATTTACTGTTGCACGTCCACCACCTGAGCGAGGGAGAGCTTGCATTAGTGAAAAGTTTTTCCTTGTCCTGCGATCCACCGCGCGCAAGCTTCTCCCGTCCTGCAAGCTTCTCCTCATTCGGCAAGTTGACAGGACACAACAAAGTAATGCTAGTCCATACTGCCTCCTCTTTGGTTAATATGGCTTAATTTGAAATGAGATAAATACAATGTCTGTCACTGTATATTTGTAAAAATATGGTCAGTGGACTTCATAATACGCTCATTGCGCTCAATATATACATTTTCCGGTGTTTATACAGTCACTAGCTCACCCTGGCTAAGTATGTGTGTGCATGCACGTGTAGGTTGAGCACTTGAGCGTGACCGTGTGTGTTCCGTCATGTGCTCGGACATGCATGCATTAGGGCGTCGTGCGCGTTTTTGCGTCCATGTGTACGTGTGACTGTTGCATACACGTAGGGGAGTACGTGCAGGGGCCACTAAAGCAGGAGTCAAATCACACAGTAAGTTAGTCGGAAGAAGCAACCATCATTTCACTCTTCAATGACACATACGCAATATAAAATGGTTGATATGGAGACAAAAAGAAAACCACTATATATACACTAGCAGGAGCCTAAGCTACAAGCCTGCTTGCTTGGGTTGCTCTCTTCACCAGCATAGAACGACGGTGGCCACACCGCTGGTCACATTTCCGGCCTGATCCCGCAGTTGGGGGAAGGGAACAATGTTCTGTTTAGACGCGGTCGACATCGGCGAGGGAGAAAATCCAGTCGGTGCGTCCCAATCAGGGGTTACCGTGGTATGGGCCGATGCCGCTTCCCAACCGCCCTTCTAGCTACAGCCCGACGTCCCAGGTAGTCCATATTCCTTTTGGAGCCGGCTTGCTCCCCTACCGCAGCTCCCCACGTAGCTCCATCTCCATGTTGATCTTTCGCCACTTCTACCGACTTCTACTTGTGATGAGTTTATGTCTCATGAACGAGTGCCAGTACTGTTATTCTAATCATACTTCTTCAATATCTTTGCCATCAGGGATGCTCAGCCTGATTTTAGTGGAACTGCACAAAAGCATCGTATGATCCGAGGGTGCCAGCCATCTTTCCTTCGATAGGTTCTACCTGGCTAGGAAATGAAATCCTGTTTAGGGTTTAGGATTTAAGTCGTAGTGACCCCATCAATAGTTTTTCTTTCGTACACGCTCTGACAAATTTTGTCTTTAGTTGTGAAGTAAATATTGGCTATGATCTATGAATCATTGAGATGCATCAGCATGCGTGTTAGTTTTCGTTTGTATTTGATGGAATGTTGTAACGGGGCAACCATGGAGTAGGAATGAAAATGGAGTGGAAAGTTTCCGTTTTTCCGAAGAAAAATGGAAACGGAGAGAAACCAACGTTTCATTTTGTTGGATCGTGCCATCGAGCAAAACCAACATTTAAATCATGAAAATTCTAAACTCACGCACTTTTACAGGGCTCTTTAAATCATGTCTGTCGCGTTCGTGTCTCACCCTCCTCCATGGCTCGACCCCACACGGTCGCTCGGCATGCCACTCACCGCAAACCGAGTATGGGATAACTTTCCCGCCTGCTTGTCGATGGATCGTGCCATGGAGTACTAGTACTACTGGAAGAGATTGACGAGTTGGGGGAGGACATCTAGCTGTAGCACGGACTCCCAAGAACATTTTACATGCATGTTGTGGCCGGCTATTGCAACCTTTGAATGCGGAGCAGTCGCGTGCACCAGGAAGCGGCGTGGGTGACGCTTTCTCGGCCGATGCGCCGCTTCAATGCCGGCGCCAGTGAGAGGTCGCGTCCGCTCTGGCCGGGCATGAATGCGGCACTGACTGTTTCGGGTGGGAAGCACGCACGGGTGATGAAGAGGGTTCGGTTTGGTCAGCAGCGGCCATGCCAGCGGTCCAGACGCCTGCAAACAAGAGATGTTGGACGTTAATATTGCTGCGTATATAATTAACAATGTAAATAATGTGCCAGTTGGAAAAATATGATTGGAGATGGAGATCGAAATGGAATTTTACGTAAACACGGATATGCAAGTCTATGTCTATGTGTGTGTGCGCGACGACTCTCGCGACCTGGAAGCGGGGGCGTGTTTTTGATCGAGTTCTTTCTTGGTATGTTAAAAAATTGTCCGCAAGTTTTTGTTTCTTTTTTCTTGGAACACGCGTATTCTATTTAGAACCACTGCTATGGAGAGATTTTTTTACTCCATTATAGCCTCTTGTTTGATAGAGTTTCTCGCATCTCGCTCTCTCACCCTCTCCATATCAAAACAAGATGACAGTGTCCACACTATCTCTCTCCTCACCGGTGGTCACAGATCCGGCCGAATCCCATCTGCTGCAGGAGGTGAGGAGGTGCAGCCTTGACATTGTCGCCATTGGTGATGGAGGAAGCCGATGCGCACCGTCCTCTCGGAGCCGGCGCTGGCGCGGACGAAGGTCCTCCACACCCTTGTTCGATGTCGTCGTGGGCAGATCCCACCCGCCCGCCTAAGCGACATCTCACCCACCCGAGGTATAACTTCTTGTACTGGTCCAGCTCCCCAAGTCACCGCATGTGGGTTTTCTTCTATGCGACTACTCCCCAGCTCCCCATGTATAGTAGCTAGGGTTCGTCGGCTGGTCCAACATCACCTTCTATTATAGAGGAAATGCCACTCGAAAAGTTGTCCTGATTTATGCCTCGGTGGAGGTATACATGTTGTTTCGACAAAAAGTACATGGTGGTTGTGCAGTCATTGTCCAGATGCTCCTATTGCTACTGCTAATCTAATACTATCACTGGTTAAATGAAGAAATGCTTTTTTCTCTCGGGTATCCTAGTTTAGTTCCCATGAAGATAATCATGATGATCCTGTTTTTTGGTGTACTTTTCATAATTCTTATTGACAATTGAGATGTCGTTGTTAATCTTGTAAAAAAAGTAACAACACTATATCCCTTTTTTTATATTTTTGGAAACAGCGATGCGTATCTCCATACCCAGGCATGTCTTCCTCAATTTTAGTGGTACTACACAAAATTGGATGGCCATTGTTGTTCCGCCTCACTGTCCTCTGCCACGTGGTTCTTCCTTCCTCGAGCTTGATTACTAAGAAGAAACAGACCACAATGAGGATTTGTCGAACTTCATAGGTGCCTCACCCGAACTTGATGACAAATGGATGATGCGTCACCACGATGACCTATCGATGCTCATGGCTACGCCTCATGGTTGCGTCGGCTGGTGAAGCTGATCGATTTTCAATGAAAAACAAGACGTCTTCCATCAGTGTTGTTTGCTTGTTACCCACAAAGATGATATCCTTCGTCAGTTCACCTTGGTTGCGTTGGAGACGCAGTCGTCTTTCACGTTGGTGCAATTTTATCACACAATTGGCTATGAACCAAATGTTTCCTCAATGAAGGATCGACGTTGGTACTAAGAGCATAAGTTTTGTATTGATTTCTAAGCCTTCTCACAACTTTGTCTCCAACTCCCCTGTAATTTTATTTGTCCAGCTATTAACTTTGATTTAAAAAAAGGTGTGGACTAAAACCCGGATGGACGTAGTAGCCCTCCATTTTTATTTACTCTCCATATTAGATTTGACTGAAGTCAAACTTTGTAAAGTTTGACCAAGTTTAGGCCGAACACAACAAACCATAATTATTAGAGAGGGCAAACTTTACATACTCTCAAACCTTTCCGAGAATTGAAATTAAAATTCTTTATTTGTACACACACTCACACATTTCCCATAATTTGGCGCATGTGTTGTTGTTCACTTAAGGGAGGGTAGTGTACCGCATGTGAAGGACAGGAAGTGCGACCAGGATGCGTGGATCAATAGTTCATCGGAAGTAGTAGTAGTTTTCTTCATTGGTAATTTAAATAAAGAGTTTCCTTTCATACTTACACAATTTAAAACGATTGTTATGGAGAGAATAAGAAAACCACTCCACTATATATTAGTCGTATACACGAGTACTATATGGACGCAACTTCATTGACTTTAGTGCACCTGCCTTTGGGTTTATGACAGGTGGGCCCAAAATGTGGCTGGCCCACCTATCATACAGCCAAAAGCAGGTGTAGTTAAGGCACCGGAGCTTAGTCCGTACTATAGTATATATATAAGCTGGAGCCTCAGTGCTTGTTCGCTAGGGTTTGCACTCTCCACACTCTCGCCGCACTACATATATATATATACACACATGCTGGAGGCTCAGTGTTCCTTTGCTAGGGTTTGTTATATTCTCAGTCTCTCACCCTCTTCACCATATCTAAACAAGACTGCATTGTGGTCTCTGTCTCTCTCACCCCCCTCACAGCTGGCGAAGGAGCCGTCCAGATCCTTTCGCACCGGGAAGGGGAGGAGGTGCAGTGTTCACTCTATCGCCTTCGGCGAGGGAGGCAATCCACTGTTGGCTGCGCTTTTCTCTTTCACCCAGCGCCTGTGCGGGAGGGTCACCGACCCCTTCTTCCTCGCTACCATACGTAGTGTGGGCAGATCCGACCTCCCACCGCACGCCTTTCCACATCCCGACGACCCTAAGGTATAAGTTTCTTTGAAACCATCAATTGTCTAGCTACATGCGGATCTTTTTCGATTATGTAGTCAAATCTAGGTCTTGGTTCAAAGAGGAAAGAAGGGTGCGGTTGGGTGGAGCATGAATCTAGGACGTGGTTCAATGAGGAAAGGAGGGAGGGAAAGTAGTATAGACTAGCTATCCAACCGCTTTGTTGGTCGAAAAGGGAAAATGGGGTAACCCAGTACACACATCTATAAGGAACCGAACTCTTTGTTGAAAAGGGAAAGAAACTGGGGGGTCGGGTAGTTTGTGCAGGACTAGATTTGCTACCCTCACATAGGAAAAATTTTCAAAGAGAAGAAATATGGGACCGACGCAGATATGTTGCTCGGCTACATACTCTGCATCACCCATTTATACGTGTGGACGCACATGGTGCTGGCATGTCCCATGTCCCATCCACATGATCGTGCAGTGTGTTTTCAGATGTTCTGCTACTTGTATTGGTACTGTTTTTAAACAAATGTTGAATTGAAGCTATTGTATTGCTCTCTTTTCCCATTAAGTAGTGAACAAAAATGGTACCAACCCAGACATGATGCTTGTTGCTTTGTTATAGCAAACTCCGCATCACCCCCTTTATAAGTACATGGAAGCACATGGTGTTAGGGATCGGCGGGAGTACCATTTCTGTTAGGGATCGGCCGGAGTACATGTTTAAGAAATGTATTGTTCAGATAGTGTCTCTGTTATTATATATCAGTTACAGTGTTATACAAATGGTACTATCACGCTTTGTAGTTCTTTCTACATGTTTAACCAAGGTATTGTTAAGATAATGACTGTTAAAATGAATCAGTCGCATTGTTTCAGGAATGATACTTTTCTGCTTTGTCGTTCTTTATACATGTTGAAACAAGGCATTGTTAAGATAATGTGTCAGTTAATATGAATGAATCACACTGATTGAGAATTGCTACTCTCCTGCTTTGTTTCCCATTAAGATAAGGTAGATCTATAGATATTTTTCTTCCGGGAGTACAAGTCATCAACCATTATTTCTCAGTAATTGTTTCCCTTATACCTATTGTTGCTTACAGGGATATCAAAATTAAAGCTTGGTTTCATTCCGACTTTGATTTTAGTTTAACTGCACAAAAGGAGCCAATGTGTCTAAGGCAAACTGCTGCATTAGTGGGTCCAGTTGGTCTTACCACTTTGCAGAAAGAAGCAGTCACTGTTTGCGCTACATTACACAAGGAATGATCGAGATGCTTTATAGAGTATTAGTAGACACTTGTGACATGACTAGTCTGCAGAGAGCATGGAAACTCTACAACACGTGGAGTGCACTAGGCAAAAAGTGCCCAAACAAGTACAGGAAGCCAAGACAGGACTCCAAATCTGTCAATGTCATTCTAAGAAACAATGATGGCGCATCTGGGTATGGTAATCTGTTTACCATACTTTCACTTTGTTAGTCCACCGGTTGGTGGGTTGACACTGGGGCCAATATTCATGTGTGTGCAACTGTGTTTTTGTTTTCTTGCAGCATATAAATACGATATCCACAGGGATGCTCAGCTTGATTTTAGTGGAAGTACACAAAATGTCCAGATGGTTTGTGTCCTCCATAATACTTCATCATGCACAATACATCGAACGGTTCTCTAATCATTCGTTGTCACCTTGAGCCACTGGACTATATGTTTGAATGGTGTTGCCAGCGTCGGCCATTAAGAAGGGTAAGAAGAAAGACAAAAAGACAGATGGCTGCTTTACTTGTGGTTCGGAGGAACACTGGGTAAACAAGTGCCCAAGCAAGTACCAAGAAGCCAGGACAGGACTCCAAGTCTGTCAATGTCACTCTAAGCAACAATGATGGGGCATCTAGGTATGGTAATCTATTTACCGTACTTTCAGTTTGTTAGTCCACCGATTGGTGGGTTGACACTGGGGCCAATATTCATGTGTGAGGCTGATGTGTCTTTGTTTTCTGGTAGCGTATAAATACGAAATCCACATGGATGCTCAGCTTGATTTTAGTGGAACTGCAAAAAATGTTCAGATGGTTCGTGTCCTCCATAATTTGATCATGCACAATACATCGAATGGTTCTCTAATCATTCGTCGTCACCTTGAGCCACCGGACTATCAGATGACAAACTGAGGACAAACCCTGCCCGGTCCACAATCATAGGCATTATATATTTTGAATGGGAAAAGCTTGTCAAAGTTTACATTAGGTTAATATATTGGAATTGGAAAACCTTGTCAATTTTTGCTCATTGATGTTAGCCAGAACACATGCATTTGATATTTTTGAGTGGGACACCCTTTGCTGTGAACAACGTTGATTGTTTTTTTTCCTATTCCTGTCTTTAGTTCAGAAGTAAATATTTACTCTGCTGAGATGCATAGTCACATGAATGTTGACTTGTGTAAGATATTTTAACAGTTTGTTTTGAATATTGTCTATGTAATGCCAAGCCTTGTGTTTGATTGCAAAGTTGAGCTTGGAATGTTGTGGCATGCGACATCACGAGCTGTTCACCATGCCTCCTGAGAATAATGCTTCGTATTGTTTTGCATGTCGATCTAATGCCAGTGATTTTCTTGTTAAGAAGATCATCCTCTTTTGTTGTTTCCGTGCTTAAGAAGTTCATCGTCTTATGTTTCATTCATAGCCTATACGACAAGTCGGGTAGGTTAGAAGTGAAACCATATGATCTTCCGACCAACTCATCATCTTAGGCCGTGATTGGGTCATCGTTTTCCAACCAAAAGCGCTTGTAAAACTAACGCTTGTAAATAAAAGCAGATGGTCTCGGGCGAAGTGCTTGGTTGGTCGATTTCGACTAGTAAAATATACACTGGTCTCTCAAATTACACGCATAACCCACCGGTTTTACTTACAGACCTCGGGCCCTCGGTTTCATTATGCCTGTATTTTATGCATTGTTTCCGATGATGAGTAAATTACACTTGTATCTTAATACATGTGTGAAATAAACCAAAGCTCCCAAGCGCAACCTTACCGTTTCATGCTGTCTCAGTCTCTCAAAGGTGCTCATAGGTGTTTGATGATCCTGAATTTCTGAATGAGCAGCAGGCGCTGTATCAGACCATCCGTAGGGCCTGCGAGGCCCTCTCCATCGTCCTTCGAGTTGTTGCGCTTGCCGTGTCGCCGAGCATTGTTAACATGGTCAATGAACATGAGGATTCAGGAGATGACTTTATTTTGACTGGATGACAGTAGGGACCCACTAGGGCCATAGCCGTACGTATGCAAGTGCCTCCTTATTATGTACAACTATATTGTTTTTGCTTCCTCCTGGTTTCCTGACATCACGGTCCCACACCATTGTCAACCTATGTAGTCAATACAAATGAGAGAATTGCACAAGGTGTGGCCGACAGCTGGGACCAAGCAGCTCAAATAGTATTTGTGTTTTCGAGGCATGAGCATTGCAGAGTTTTTCTTGGCGATGTTTTCGTTATTGTTCAGAGGAGAGAAGGGTGTTAACTGGGCGAGTTGTGGCCCGTCTAGCCCAGGACAGATATCCAGCCTAGATATTTATTTTTTTCAAGATGAAAATTGCTAGCCCAGCTATACGTTTTTTGAGGAATACCCAGGCAAGGTCAACTTGTTATCACCACCCTGCTGGGCTGCAAATCTTTCCTAGGAGCGATGCATTAGGCTTAACAGTAAAATGGGCTTTCAAAATAATAAATGGGATGTAATTATAAAAACATAGCAGTAACTATAAAAAATGCACCAAACACGAAATTAGTTTATAAAATATTATTTATGGATTTTGAAAATCTTAATTTTTAATTGTTGCGCGCGCAATGTTTCTTTGGATTTTTACGTAATACAAATTTATATTTAATGTCACTAGAAATTTTGGGATAAAAATATTTCGGATACCATCAAAATGTGGGAAATTTTATAGAATTCTGTCTTGAACGGTTGGTTTTTTTGAATAAATCTTGAATCGTTGGTTGAAATTATTAATCATTGTCCTAGCTAGAAAATGGGTTGTACTTTTAACAAACTGTAAATGGGCTGTAGTAAATTCCATTAGAATTCAAAAATGGGCTGTACATTCTTACAAATCGCAAATGGGCTATAAGTTCTCTGCCACACACTTATGGGCCTACTAAGTTGACGTGTCCCCTAAAAAAAGAAGTTGACGTGTATGCAAGGCTTTGTCAACTTATTATTGTCAACACATGGTTCTAGCAGCAGTGACCGTTGGATGTCTATCCAACGGATGTCGTGCTTCTTCTTCAATCTTGGATATTCTAGCTTCGGCCGCCCAAAAAATGATTCCTCCCCCGGACATCTGGGGCGCACCATTTTGGAGGCTGGCCTATGGGCCTACTAAGGTCACGCGTACCAAGGGCTTTTGTCAACTTAGTCAATATAAACGATTCTAGCTGCAGTGACCGTATGATGTCCATCCAACGGTTGTAGTGCTTCTTCAACCTCTGGTCTTCTTGCTCCAGCCGCCCAAAGCAGCGCCGGTCGTGTCGCCTGCTCCTGCCTCCCGTGGCCGACTGTGCTGCCACGGAGGCCTCACCGCCCCCTACTACTCCCACCGCTGGTCAGGCCATCCCTCCACTCACCCACACCCCCTGTTATTCTGCGGTGACGGCAGCCTCACACCGCAGCCGAACCAGTGAACCATCGTACTCCTCTCCGCGCGGGCTTCCACTGCCGCGTCTTCCCCGGCTCCACGTCCTCCCCTTCCTAGGCCTCGCCGTCGTCCACCGCCCTGGTGCTCTCGGCGCGGCGTGGTCAACATGGTCAAGGAACAACTTCCATCGGAAGAGTACTGTATGTGGAAAGGCTGATAGCTGGGTCCACGACGGCCGCAAGGAAGTGCCTCCTTATTACGAGCACAATAATTATTCCTCCACCTGACAATAGGGACCCACCAGATGGGCCACTGTATTTTGCGAAAAAAATGTTTCCCCCCTGACTGCTGGGACCCAGCAGCTACATCTTTGCACGCAAGTAAGTGCCTCCTTATTACGCACAAAAAATGAATACTCCCCCTGCCAGCTGGGACCCAATATAGTGGGAGGCTGACTTGTGGGCCTACTAAGTTGATGGGGAAAGAGGGCTTTATCAACTTAGTCAATATGCACGATTCTAGCTCCAGTGACCGTATGATGTCCATCCAACGGCCGTAGTGCTTCTTCAACCTCTGGTCTTCTTGCTCTAGCCGCCCAAACCAGTGCCGGTCGTGCCTCGTGCTCCTGCCTCCCGTGGCCGGCTACGATGCCGCGGAGGCCTCACTGCCCCCTACTACTCCCACCGTTGGCCAGGACATCGCTCTACTCACCCACACCTCCTGTTATTCTGCAGCGACGGCAGCCTCACACCGCCACGAACCAGTGAACCCTCAGACTAATCTACGCGTGGGCATCCACTGCCGCGTCTTCCCCGGCTTCGCGTCGTCCCCTTCCTAGGCCTCGCTGTCGTCCACCACCCTGGTGCTCTCGGCGTGGCGTGGTCAACATGGTCAAGAAACGGCTTCCATCGGACGTGGACTATACGTGGAGAGGCTGACAGCTGGGTCCACGGTAGCCGCAAGGAAGTGCCTACTTATTACGTGGAAAATAATTATCCATGCACCTGACAGCGGGGACCCACCAGACGGGCCACCGTATTTCACGAAAAACGTTTCCCCCCTGACTACTGGGACCCACAAGCTACATCTTCGCACGCAAGGAAATGCATCCGAAAAACGATTCGCTCCCCTGACTGCTGGGACCCACCAGCTATATCTTCGCACGTAAGGAAGTGCCTGACAGTCGGGACCCACCTGGTCGAAGCATACGTAGCATTATCATTCTGGTCGCGAATGTGTACATACATACTGGTCGATGTAGAGCGCGCACGTGTGTAGTAGAGGCGCGCATGTAGCATGTACACGTATGTACAGCGGCCAGTGTGCAAGAAAGAAAATACGGCCACGTACATACATATGGGCGGGGTCTCGAACACCTACTCGCGCATACGTACGGCCAGGGCTTGTGTACATGGCTGGGTCGGAACGGATAAATTGCGTCGTCGTCGTGTTCATGGGGAGCCAACCGGCTGGGTCGGAACGGAATGCGTCGCCATGTTCATCGTGAGGGCTTGGACGGAACAGCCGATGGAAACGAGGCCTAGCGTACTGCACAACAAAGGAAACGACCTTGTGTTCGACCAGCCACGTTCTAAATGGGGTCCTATTCATCGGGAGGGGTCTGGCGTACCGCAAAACAGAGGAAACAGACCTCCTACGGTCGAAACGGGGGTCCTGTTCATCGGGAGGGGTGTGGCGTACCGCAAAATGGAGGAAACGAACTTGTGTTGGAGCGCTATGGTCGAAACGGGGGTCCTATTCATCAGGAGGGGTGTGGCCTACCGCAAAATGGAGGAAACGAACTTGTGTTGGAGAGCTACGGTCGAAACGGGGGTCCTATTCATTGGGAGGGGTGTGGCGTACTGCAAAACGGGAATCCAGGATACTGCTCATCTCCACCGTCGACCCCCTCCAGCCTCCACGGGCTACTGTTCATCCACTGTCGACCTCCTCCAGCCTCCACCTGCGACTGTTCATCCACGTGCTCCCGTTCATCCAGCCTCCACCGCGCGCTACTCCACCGACTACTGTTCAACCAGCCCTCTCCACGGGCTCCTGTTCAGCCACCCCTCCATGGGCCACTGTTCATCCAGCCCTCCACCCTCTACTGTTTATCCAGCCCTCCACGGGGTCCTGTTCATCCAGCCCCAACCGGCTCGATCGATCAGGGTCCTATTCATCCAGAGGCAACACCACGGGGTCCTGTTCATCCACCCCACCAGGAACTGTTCATCCAACCCCCCAGCAATGCTCACTGTTCATCTAGAGGCAACATCGATCGGCTTTAGTTAGCAGCAGTAGCGATGGAATCGGTCGATCGGGTTCAGTTAACAGCCATCAATCGATCACTCGGGTTCAGTAACACGTAGCCTGCAGTGCGATCGCTCGGGTTCAGTAGGCGAACGCCTTGCTTGGGTTTAGTTAGAGCCCAACGCCTCACACCCATGCGCATGCGTGTATGAGAGAAACACGCATCGCTCGGCCCCGACCACCCACCATAACCGGGAACACCCTGATATTTTCCTTGCCCTCGCTTCTACCACGGTTTTTTCTGTCATGGACGGCCCAAAGAATGTCATGAAGCTGCATCTCCGGCCCTCCCAGGACGAAAAGCACATTTTCTGTCATGATTTTTTGTCATAGAAGTAGGAGCCCACCACATCTATGATGATACTGGGTTTTGTCACAATTATCATCATAGAAGTGTCATAAGTATGACAAAAAAATTCGTTCGGCCCAAAATGTCACGGATGTGTCTTTTTTGTAGTGTTTTGATCGGTGTGAACAGGTTTGCAATTAAATATAGGATGGTAGTAATTTGGAATGTGACGGGACGCAAACTCAAAGTTTATTGACGGTTCTATAATTTCTAAGTGCGGCACTATTCCCGAACGGTGTAACGTGGGCACACTTTCTCGGCCGCGTACGTGGCGATTGCACCATAGGGTGCACCGCAATAGGCAATGTTAGCACACATCTAGTTCCAACAACCGTGCACACTCGTTATTACCATCGTGCACGCTTCTTTGAATTGGAATGTGTGCCCCTCTAGCGCACACATGTTGATCTGTCTAACCATTTATGTTTGTTGTGGATAATCGCAAAGAGTTCATCCGTGTGAAGCGTGGGTCACAAATCGCAGACACTTTGATCTGGCTGACCATTTCTGTTTTGTTGCCTAATCACAAACAGTTAATCCTTCTAAAGCGTATGCCCTCAATCGCATATACCTTTATCTAGCTGCCCGTTTCTGTTGTTCCGCCTCATCACAAACAATTAATGTGAGTGAACTGTATGCCGTATATCGCACATGCCTTCATCTGGCTGCCCATTTCTATTCTTCTTCCTCATCGCAAACAGTTAATTGGACTGAACCATATGCCTTGCATCGCACATGCAACTAAAATCGAAACCATGTTTGATGGCTCTGCCATCGCAAATGTTTCACATTTGTTTTGACGGTATTTTTACATCACCGTTTGCGATTAATGCATCGCACAGAGTTTTGTCAAAGGGTCTCGTAGTGTTGCGTTAGCAGCATCCTGTAGTAGTGATATGAGAATCATGTAATAAATCAGGTGCCATTGAACTTTGATATTTTCATCAATATACTATGTGTGCCAGCATGATCTTGGGATGGTACAGATACACAGGGACTTGATCATTTTCGGGTTGGGTCACTACGGAGATGGTATTCAGAGCACACGCTGACCATAAGACATAAACCCTAGGATCGGAAAGCCATAGGAAGAAATTATTTTATTTTATGTCTTTATTTTTCCATAGTTCTCTCCTATTCATTTCCGACTTCCCTCCGATTTTCAACATTCTAGATGGCCATCGAGTACATATCGGTCCTTTTGCCGGAGTTTTGCCAGCCGGATGAGACGATGCCTTTCGACAAGCAGCTGGTTCAGATCATCAGGAAGTTGAATATTGCTCTGCCCTCCATCATTAGGACTCCTCCCAATGCACTTCCGCTGGACACTTGCTATAGGATTGTGGTGCACATTCCAGGGAGGACATTTGGATGCTTCTCAGAGCCCCTTGACTCCAGTTTACCACCCCTACTTGGACTCGGGAGGAACATGGCTATTCATACTGCACTTGGACACCTCCAAGAGGAGTATAGGGTTGAACTCGACACATCAGAGCTCGCCATGGTCTCTCGAAGAACTAGGAATGGAGAGATCATGTGCACTATGGATGAAGACTCCATTCTTTCATATGTCCAAGACCTGGAGACTCACATCAGGACTCCGGAGTTCAGACGCGCAGAAGCTCAAAGATGTTCAGGAAGCTGATCTTCCGTGAACTGGAATTGGAGGAAAAATCCCGCAAGGACCATAACGAGCATGAAGAGGAAGTCAAGGATCTTTTAGAGAGAATTGAGAACCTGAAGACATATATTCCCGCGATGGAAGAGAAGATGGACCTAGGAGAAGACCTTTATCTGAGTGGAGATGATGGACCCCTTGTGAGCAATGATAAGGACTATGAGGAGAGCTCCACTGAAGGACGCACCAAGAGGACATGCACCATAGAAGAACACTAAACCGGAAGACGCACCACTGGAGGATGCAAGGATATCTGAGGAGGACACTTAGCCGCGACCGCCATGTTATTTTTATTTTATCGCTGATTGATTAGGCTGTTATTTTTCGATTTTTTGTGAGATTTGTATTCCGAGATTGAACTATGTTTGAGTTGAATGAATAAATGGCTGGTGTGATAATGATTGTTGCATGCATATGGGTAGTATTATTTCTCTTTAAACCCTTGTTCTATTCTAATTTCTCATCCACTCCAAAACATCAGATGCCTCCGAGACGTGACCCTGGATTCAACTTTCCACTGAAGCTCAACCAGCTGATCCAGTAGCAGAATGGCTTGATGCAGATGCTCATCCAGAACCAAGGCATTAACAACAATCTACCGCCACACAGTCAAAAAAAACAATCTACCGCCACCACCCCCGTCGACAATTTGACCCGTTTCCTAAGGTTGAACTCGCCGGTGTTCTCTAGCAGCACCGAGTCGATTGTTGCCGATGATTGGCTCTGCATGATCGGAAGGGAGTTAGTAACTGCTGGATGCACGGATACGGAGAAGGTGCGTTTTGCCGCACATCAGCTTGATGGACCCGCAGCCTCCTGGTGGGAGAACATCACCACTACTTATCATGTCGCCACAGTTACATGGGATAAGTTTCAGTAGGCCTTCCGCACCGCTCATGTCTAAGCAGGTGCCACGAGTTTGAAGAAGCATGAGTTCCGCAACTTACGCCAGGGGAATCGTAATGTTGGGCAGTACATGGACGAGTTTAGTCAGTTAGCTCGCTATGCCCTAGCTAGATGATGTGGCCATAGACGCCACAGAGCAGGAGAAATTCCTAGAAGGACTCAATGATGAGCTGGGAATGCAGCTGATGGTGGATACCTTGAACAACAACCAGGAGCTATAGACAAGGCCATAATCCTTCAAGACAAACAACAGCAGATTGATAGCCGCAATAGGAAGTATGACCAGGGGAAGTATAGCTCTGGAGCTCGGCAGAAGCCCCACTACACCCCATACTCGGGAGGACACATTCACCACAAACATGCGGGCATACTGGAGGACATAATCATGGAGGGAATGGGAATAATCGTCAGAACAACAACCACTTTAAGTCTGGCAATGGTGGCTGATGTGGCTTGAACTACACCGATATTTCCCCAAAGAGGAAGGGATGATGCAGCACATCTATGGTAGGTATTTCGCTCAGTGATGAGATCAAGGTTATTGAACTAGTAGGAGAACCACGCAACACTATATAAATGGTACTTGCACACGAAGAACAAATACTTGCAACCCGAGGTAAAAGAGGGGTTGTCAACACCCCCCGGGTAAAAAGATAAATACAATTTAGTAGATTCGATAAATAGATCTCGCGGGAACGCGCGATAAAAAAATTGCAAATAATTTTTTTGGATTAATAGATATGAAAATAAAAGCAAATAAAAGTAGATCTCAAAGGCAAATATGATAAAGAAGAGAACCGGGGGCCGTAGATTTCACTAGTGGCTTCTGTGGAGAAAATAGCATACAACGGGTAAACAAACTACTGTTGGGCAATTGATAGAACTTCAAATAATTATGAAGATATCCATGCAATGATCATTATATAGGCATCATGTCCAAGATTAGTAGACTGACTCCTGCCTGCATCTACTACTATTACTCCACACATCGACCGCTATCCAACATGCATCTAGTGTATTAAGTTCATGAAGAAACGGAATAATGCAATAAGAACCATGACATGATGTAGACAAGATGTATTTATGTAGGAACAGAGCCCACCTTATTATCCTTAATAGCAAAGATACATACATGTCATGTCCCCTTCTGTTATTGGGATTGAGCACCGTAAGATCGAACCCATCACAAAGCACCTCTTCCCATGGCAAGAAAAATCGATGTAGTTGGCCTAACTAAACCAATTCGAAGAAGAAATACGAGGATATATGCAATCATGCATATAAGAGAGCAAAACTCAAATAACTTTCATGGATAAAATAGATCTGATCATAAACTCAAAGTTCATCGGATCCTATCAAAAACACTACAAAAAGAGTTACATCAAATAGAACTCCAAGTGACCATTGTATTGAGAATCAAAAGAGAGAGAGGAAGCCATCTAGCTACTAACTACGGACCCGTAGGTCTACATTGAACTACTCACGCATCATCGGAGCGGCACCAATGAGGATGATGAACCCCTTCGTGATGGTGTCTAGATTGGATTTGTGGTTGCTAGAACTTGTGACAGCTGGAATTGTGTTTCATCGTCTTCCCTAGGGTTTTTGGAATATTTGGGTATTTATAGAGCAAAGAGGCGGTGCGGGAGGCGACCGAGGTGGGCAAAACCCACCAGCGCGCGGCTGTGCCCCTAGGCGCGCCCAGGTGGGTTGTGCTCCCCTCGAAGCCCCCCTCTAGTACTTCCTTGGCCCATTGTGTGTCTTCTGGTCTAGAAAAATTCTCCAGAAAGTTTCATTGCATTTGGACTCCATTTGGTATTGATTTTCTACAAAGTAAAAAAACAATCAAGAAACAGCAACAGGCACTGGCACTATGTCAATAGGTTAGTCCCAAAATATGATATAAAGTTGCTATAAAATTATTGTAAAACATTCAAGAATGATAATATAACAGCATGGAACAATAAAAAATTATTGATACGTTGGAGAAGAATCAACATCCCCAAGCTTAATTCCTGCTCGTCCTTGGGTAGGTAAATGAGAAAAACAGAATTTTCAATGTGGAATGTTGCTTAACATGTTCATCACATATTCTTTTCTTTGTAGCATGGACATTTGGACTTTTATATGATTCGAAGCAATAGTCTAGTTTTGACATGAAGATTTCAATACTCAAGTATATCAACAACCAACCATGTTTTTCAAAATATCAACACTAAAGCAAGTTATCCCTAGCCCATTATGCTCAATCAATGATTCATTCATGAAACACACCCGCATATTAGCTACACCCAATGATCAAGTACGATCATAGTGCCCCTTAGTTGGTACTTTATAAAAGAAGATGGAGACTCGAAATAAAAATTGCATAAAATAAATAGAAAGGCCGTTCGTAGAGGGAAGTAGGGATTTGTAGAGGTGCCAGAGCTCAAAGAGAAAAAGATATAGATAAACATTTTGGGTGGCATGCCATTCTTGTCAAGGAAAACGATCTAGTAGTTCCCAATACTTTCCATGGTAGATATATCATAGGCGGTTCCCAAAAAGATAATAAAGTTTATTCCCTTTTCCACCATAATTTCACATTCCACGGCTAAGCGAATCCACGGGTACTGTTCATACCAACACTTTCCAAGGAATTTATTATTTGACAACATAAATTAAATTCATTTTTCATTTCGGGACTGGGCATCCCTAATACGTTTGCCGTACTCTCGTGCAATGACAAGTGAATAAACACTCATCTTGAGAACAACACCTCTAACATGGAAAAATATCATCCACCCCCTTCCATTTCATGAGCGGTACGAGCACAGAAAAAGGAAATTTATTTTGAAGATTAGAGATGGCACATGCAAATTTGCTTAGAACGGCACATAAATACTTCCTATAGGTAGGTATAGTGGACTCATATGGCAAAAATTGGCTTAAGGATTTTGGATGCACAAGTAGTAATCCCACTTAGTACAAATGAATGCTAGCAAAAGATTGAGAAGCATCCAGCCAAGAAACGACAAAATATCATAAGTGATCATTAAGCTTAACTAACACTGAATAATGCACCACAAGTAGGATGTAATTTCATTGCATAACTATTGTCTTTCGTGCTTGCATAGGGAATCACAAACCTTAACATCAATGTTCTTACTAAATTATAATTACTCATCAATATGACTCACATATTATATCATCATATCGCAAAACTATTACAAACAATCAAGTTTATTTTGTCCAATGATCTTCATGAAAGTTTTTATTATATCCCTCTTGATTATCTATCACTTTGGGACTAATTTCATAAGTTTCTTTGGATAGCTCAAACAAATCTAAGTGAAGAACATGAAGATAAAATGTTTATGCTCTCAAAATAATTTAAGTGAAGCATGAGAGAATTTCTTTAAAAATACTAAAGCACACCGTGCTCAAAAAAGATACAAGTGAAGCACTAGAGCAATTCCGCAGCTCAAAAAGATTTAAGTGAAGCATAGAGAGCAATTCTAACAAGTCATAACATAATTTTTGGCTCTCTCAAATAGGTGTGTCCAGCAAGGATAGATGGCACAAAATAAAAAGCAAAACAAGCAAAGACTCATATCGTACAAGATGCTTCAAGCAAACCTCATGATATGTGACGGATAAAAACATAGCTCCAAGTAAAATACTGATAGTCGTGAGAAGAAAGAAGGGATGCCACTCGGGGGCATCCCCAAGCTTAGTTGCTTGCTTCTCTTTTAGATGATAGCTTGGGATGCCATGGAGCATCCCCGTGTAACACTCCAAAAATTTTTATTTGGTTTTATCAAATTCTTTATTTAATTGGAAGGAGGTTATTTAATTTTTTTAAAAGACTCTCCTTCTCAAAAAAAATTCATTTGTGACAAGTATTTTTTTTGGGTTCTTCCCAATCTTGATCTTTGGTCTTAAGGGTTTTTCATCTTATGTGGGCTCAACACAAATAATTTTGGAAGGTTTTTACAATTCCTTTTCATTAAAAATAATCCCTATAAATTATGGATTTATTCTTCCCCATTCAAAAATTTCTCTCTTGCCATGGCCTATGTAGAAAATCTTCTTCCAAAACCCACCTCCCTACTTTGGGTCAAGTCAAGCATCAAGTCCAGCAAGGTTCAACTTCTCCTATATTTTTATTTCGATTTTTTTTAACCTCAAAATCATTTTCTGTCATTTATTTGGACTTTCGTGGTTTACAACGGAACTACCAGATTTCCTTTGAGTCTTGGTCCCAAATAAACTCCTCTGGCTAGTCCTTAGTACCCTCAACCTAGATCCATCAAGATCTGCTGGTCCATAGTTCAAATTTTTTAGAATTTACTTGCTGCAAGTTTGGACCAGATTTGCCATTTTTGGTGAAATTCATTCTTTTTCTTTTCCTAAAATTTTGAGATAATTCAGGCAGTCTCTAGATGCATCAAGAGATCACCTCACCAAGTCTCAGCTCAAGAAAAATTTTCCATGTGCTAAAAACATTTCATCGAACAGCTGGTGTGCACTGTTTCTGTTCAAATTCAGAGTTCAGTGTTTCAGTTTCAGCCGTCAGTGTCGTTTTCTTTAGAGCCTCACGTCGATCTCGCCAGTAACTGCAGTGGCGCCATGCTCCCTGTTCCTCCTTCTTATCCATCGCGCCGCACGGTCGTTTTGATGGGTGCGAGCGTCGGCGGTGAGCTGGCAGGAGTACATCGCCCCCGTGAGCGGCGACAACAACGTTCGCTGCGGCCGCCAGAGAGGCTTAGCGTGGAACGACGCCGACCAGCACCGCCCACACCACCAGGAGCCTCCGCGTGGCCGTCCTCTTCTCAGTGCGCGCCGTAGAACCGTCGCCGTGGCCTGAGAGGCGGAGAGCGCGCTCTCTGCCGCTGACGAGCCCATGAGCTCCGTTCTGTCGAAACCACGGGAGCAGGCCAAATCTGACTAGGTTAGCCGTTGAATGGGGCCAGTGGACCAATTCGAAGCTGCCCAATCACCTAAACCTACAGCCCGACCACTACTTCGCCGTAATCGCTCACCAGAGAAATCCCGTTCTCGCCAACCGCCTCGGGCCGGCTATAAATAGAGGCCCCGAGCTCGTTCTCGACCCAGCGCCTCCCCTCCTTGCCTTAGAACCTCGCCACACTCATCAGAAGGCCTCGGGAGAGCCTTCTTCCCCGACTCTGGCCGCCCTGATCCGCTTCGGGCTCCAGCAAGATTCTCTCTGGTGAGAGCAACCCCACCTCCCAAACTGTGCCAGTAGCCTCCTAGTGCACCCGCTTGCCTGACCCGCGCTTCAGTTTGGAGTTTGCAGCCCCCTTCAGAGAGAATCATCCTCGACTGAACCACCGCCCGCTGGAGTGGAGGCTGCCGTCGACATGGTGCTCGCCGACGACCAACTCCACCACCGACAGACACGGGAGAACTCCATGAGTCCGTAGGTACCTTCCACTCCCCTACCTCGCCGTGGATCGACGCCGGCGATCACCGCGAGCCTCGGGTGCCCGTGGGACTCTGTTCTAAATTTCAAACCTGACGGGTGGGACCCCCTCGTCAGCCTCTCCTCTTTTATTTGAAATGTTTTCTGAAAGCGCCTTCGGGCAAAGTACATTTTTCCCTTTGGGTCGGCGTATCTCTAACCGACACGTTTTTTGTTTTTCTAAACTAGCCCCTGGAAAGTTTCTGTTTCATCGCAGATCAGTCCCTGGACTAAAACCTTTATAACTTTTAAACAAATGATGATTTTGAGCAGATTCTTTTTCTGTCATCTTTATTTTTCTATCTAATTTTTTATCATATTTATTTGAAAAAAATTGGAACAATTTTTATGCACGCACTGTATTTACGCTAGTATTCGATTTCTTTTATAACGTATATACCGAAGGAGGTGGCAGAGCCGCAAACTTCGCCGAGCTAGACTCCGACTACTCCGAACCAGGCAAGCATGTTTGAACCTTTTATATGATGAGTGTTTTTCATGTTTGCTTGAGTGGTTTCCGCATGGCATGTTTATATGAGCATTTGTGAAGGTTATATTTCATGCAAAGTAAGCTACGAGTGAGCTTCGATATTGATGCGTTCTCATGATGGTGATATAACCTGATCATGTGGTGGCATGATAGGTTGCAAGCTGGTATTGTTGAAGCATGCCAGTTTTATATCAACTGTTTAACTCCAGTAGTAACGTGGACCAAGTCTTGTTCCCATTCATCCCCTTCTGTGCTACCACATGTTTTCTGCAAAGAATACGGTTTAGTAAGTTCAAACCTCTTTCCTTGTACACACCAAATAGAGGGGCCGTGATGAGGGTTCCATGGCCCTGGAGTAAAGCCCGTCATCCGGTCAGGGGGCTTGGGTGTTTCCGTTTGGGACCGAGAGGGGGGCACCCCTTAGAGCGCGCGATATAAATTTGATCCCATGCTATTCGAGGTTGTAGCCTCCCTGTCTTAGAGTTTTTCTTGAACGTTGCCTAGGATGATTCCAGGCAGCGTAATGTGGAATGGTTGTGTACTGGTTAGATGTCTTTCTTCTAAAATACCATAAACGGAACTAGTCCTTTGTGACTACTGAAATCCGTTGGCTGTGGATAAAGAGTACAAACTTTGCAGATTCAAAACCATTCGAGTAACCATGTCCATGATCAAGGACTTTGATCAACATATTAGTGTCGGTCTCAGTGTCAGTCTCAGTGACAGTCTCCGGAGAATAAACATGAAACTAAGAGTGGTAAACCCTGCTGAATGTTATTCCTATGGATTATGTACTGAGTATTCCTTCGGATGATTTACCTTCATGAACTACTTGAATTCAAATGATGAAATATAAGCCCTTTATGTGATGTCGCTCAGACGTCCGACTATGGCATTCTTGTTACTTACTTTTGGATATAAGCCCTTTATGTGATGTCACCCAGACATCCGACTGTGGCATTTTTGTTATTCACTTTCGGATATAAGCCTTTATGTGATGTCGCTCAGACGTCCGACTGTGGCATTCTTGTTATTTACTTTTGATATAAGCCCTTTATGTGATGTCGCTCAGACGCCAGACTGTGGCATTATTGTTATTTACTTTTGATATAAGCCCTCTATGTGAAGTCGCTCAGACGTCCGACTATGGCATTCTTGTTATTTACTTTTGATATAAGCCCTTTATGTGATGTTGCTCAGACGTCCGACTGTGGCATCCCCGTTATTTACTTTCGTTATGAGCCCTTTTCGAGATGTCGCTTAGACGTCCGACTGTGACACGTACTGCCATTTACGTTTCAATATAAGCCCTTTATGTGGTGTCGCCCTGACACCCCACTGTGGCATGTTTACTTATTTTTCCTTTCGAGGCGTCGCTTCAGACACCCGATCGGTCTTCAGCTATTTTATTGGGATTTCGGGAGGACTACCGCCTGACTCCCTTTCATTTATCGTGCAGTGCAAATTTATTACCCGAGTGTGCATTACTAATCTACTCATGTGCATCATGTTTACATTTGTTATATCTTATGTCCAAACTGTCTTGCGAGTACATTCAAAGTACTCACCTAGCTTGTTGATTTGGCCAGATGTTGACGAAGGCGATCTTATGGATGAAGAGTACGATAGCGAGTCCGATGCCTAGAGGAGACCCAGTCAGTCCCGTGCGATCCTGGAGTTGGTCACTTGTATTATATATGCTTCTGCTACCCTAATAAAATCATCAAGCCTCACTCCAGCCCTTGATGAGCTGTAAGATTTTAGAGTCATGTCACCCACCTTATTGTGACATATCCACCACCACTTTTATTACGAGTCAGTAGTTATGCCTCCATACCCTTTGTGTCATATCCGCCTTTATGTATAATATCGGCGTGCTTGTAATAAAATTGTTGAGCAGCCTCAGCTCAACCTTGTATAATATTTAGTACTTCTGGATTTCTGTATCAAGGATTTGTCTACCAGTAAGGAGGATTCTTCTATATTGGTCTGATATAATGGTCGGTTTTTCAATATATGTTTTATTGGAAAACCGGTCCTGAAAACCTTGGTACCAGAGCCAGGCTGCCTGTAGGAAGCCACTAGGTGTGATCGCTAATCGGTTATTAGCGTAAAAAGTGCTATTTTTAACATTTTGCAATTGTAGCAATTTTCTGTTAGTTATCATAAATTTATGAACTGACTATCTAGAATTTTGTCTACTTTTGTAGATGGCTGGCAGCGACTGTGAGTCACAGGTGTTCGCCAATGTACCTGAGGGGTTTATCAAGCTTCTCGTCCCCATCACCAAGGTCGCGATCGGGCCATCGACTCGTCCGGAGTTCACACTCTACCAGCACAAGATCAGCGACAGCGTGTCTATGCACCAGGCCACGGTGCAATTCAAGGGAGGACGTTCTGAGTCACGCCGCTTCCGATTTGTGGGATGGGCCATGCCTACGGAGAAGCATGCCATGCAGATGGCTGCCCGTGAGGCGATTGCTCGTCTCCGGGATGCCCTCCCTTCGATGAAGACTCGTCGCTACTGCTGCCTCCCATGCCATGTGCCATACACATGTCACTATGCATTCGCTTGCGCTAGGGGGGGAGATATGAGGCTATTGAAATGTTGGTTGAGTATCTCAAGGCTCTTGAGGCAGCTTTTGATAACCTCGTGGACAACTTTGTGGCTGCTCGTATCGACTTCGTTCAGGGCTGTAACACCAACAGGAGGGAGCTCCTCCATACAGCACCACCACTGACTTACGTTTCGTCCTCAGCATCCTATACACCTGCCATCTTAGCCACTGCTCGCCGCCTGCCTACCACTAAGGAGTTTGACCAAGTCATTGCTCCTACTCCAGTCAGTGCTGCACCACCTACCGCACCCGCACCAGCTCCTCAACCTAGTACTTTGTGCCTGGAGCCTATTAGTGAGGAGGAGGTTGAGTCTCCAGCATCACTGGGTCTTACCCTCGGCAGGCCGAGGGAAGTTTTTACCATCTCCGACTGAGTACGCCTAGCAGCCGTGCGATGTACCAGCTTGTATGATATGTTTATATGTATATAGGTTTGGTGAGAAGTAGTTGGTGTGTGCATCATGTAGGAACTCGGAGAAGTGCACTAGCCTAAATAACATGTCAGGAATGTGTACGCACATCCTGAGTGATGTATTGTATAATTACGGCTTGCGTGTAAGATAGGTACTTAGCAGTCCTTCTCCATGCGCAATAAAGTATTTTCTTGAAAATAAAATTTTGCCTTTGTAAAATTATTTATTTTTGCCATTTAGTTTTCTAATGAATTCTGCAAAAATACCCCAGAGTGGAAAATGCCTCGTCCCTGGACTCGTTCCATGCCAAGTCCGCCAGAAGAAAATTATGGTACCCAGACAAGTAACAATTTCACACAGGGGCAGTCAAGTCAACAAGGCAGTGAAGCAGCATTTTCTCAAGTATGCCGCCTTTATGAGCAAAGCCGGCAGTAGCATCAAGAAATGATGAACCATGTTATCAATATGGGAAATCACCGTTAACCATATCAGCAGCATTCCAAATTGTCGGAACTACAAAAGACACGTCCCCCAACGTTCTCTCACACTGATAGACCTCTTGAGGCCGATGATTGGCTTCGTGACATTGAAAGGAAGTTAATTATTGCACAATGTTCGGACCGTGAGAAGGTACTTTATGAACCTCACTACCTCATTGGAGTAGCTGCATCATGGTGGGAAATTTCCTACACATGCACCCCAATGAAAATAACATCACCTGGGAAGAATTTAAAGAAGGTTTTTGTGGGGCGCACATTCCCAGAAGCATTATGACGATTAAGAAAAGGGAGTTTGATGACCTCAAGCAGAGAAGCATGACAGTGACTGAGTACAATAGTCAGTTTACTCAATTATCTCGTTATGCCAACAAAGAGCATATGACTGAAAATAGAAAGATGGAAAAATTTCTAGACGGTCTGGCACCATCACTTAAATGACAGCTGGTCGTATACAACTTTCTGGATTTCAAAACACTTGTGGACAAAGCTATTACATTGGAAAATGAGCGCCGCAACTTGGAGGATTTTCGCAAGCGCAAAAGGGACAAGATTACTCATGCTCGCAACAATCGGAACAAGACGGATTTTCAAAAAATAGGATCGAACAAATCCACAACCATTGTTCCACTCCCAAACAAAAATTTTCATGCAAGAGACAAGGATTTTACATATCGCCTAGGTGTTACTTGCTACGCTTGTGGAGAGGAAGGATACTATGCCAAACAGTGCCCAAAGCCAAGAAACTCGGCCCCCAAGCCGAACAACAGTGGAAATAATTCAACACCCAAATGTAACAACTTCAACCCCAATAACAATCACAAGAAGGGTCACTTGAACCATGTGACCAAGGAGGAAGCACAGAATGCCCCGGATATCATACTCGGCACGTTCCCTGTCAACACAATACCTCCCACGGGTTTGTTTGATTCTGGAGCTTCTCACTCGTTCATTTCAGAGAAATTTGCTTTGCAACATGATTTTTCGATGCTTCCCTTGGAAAAATCCATAACCATCAAGTCCCCCGGGATTAAGCAAATCACTCAGAGATACTGCCAAGCTGTGGTTATTGA